>NC_072767.1:13036491-13104662 GCF_022539595.1 Amphiprion ocellaris | reverse complement strand
TTAGAGGAAAAATTGAGAAATTACACCAAAACCTGCAGGAAGACATCAAGTTTAGAGTAAAAACTGAGAAATTACACCAAAATCTGCAGGAAGACATCAAGTTTAGAGCAAAAACATCAGAATTATGACATTTATCAGAAAGAGATTCATCCTGAGAGCCCTGAAACCTGCAGGAAGATGCTAAATTTAGAGGAAAAATTGAGAAATTACACCAAAACCTGCAGGAAGATGCAAAATTTAGAGGAAAAACATCAAAATAACAACTTTTATCAGGTAGAGATTCATCCTGAGAGCCCTGAAACCTGCAGAAAGATGCTAAATTTAGAGGAAGAATTGAGAAATTACACCAAAACCTGCAGGAGGACATCAAGTTTAGAGTAAACACTGAGAAATTACACCAAAACCTGCAGGAAGACATCAAGTTTAGTGGAAAAACATCAGAATTATGACATTTATCAGTTAGAGATTCATCCTGAGAGCCCTGAAACCTGCAGAAAGATGGAAAATTTAGAGGAAAGACATCAGAATTATGACATTTATCAGGTAGAGATTCATCCTGAGAGCCCTGAAACCTGCAGGAAGATGCTAAATTTAGAGGAAAAATTGAGAAATTACACCAAAACCTGCAGGAAGATGCAAAATTTAGAGGAAAAACATCAAAATAACAACTTTTATCAGGTAGAGATTCATCCTGAGAGCCCTGAAACCTGCAGAAAGATGCTAAATTTAGAGGAAGAATTGAGAAATTACACCAAAACCTGCAGGAGGACATCAAGTTTAGAGTAAACACTGAGAAATTACACCAAAACCTGCAGGAAGACATCAAGTTTAGTGGAAAAACATCAGAATTATGACATTTATCAGTTAGAGATTCATCCTGAGAGCCCTGAAATCTGCAGGAAAATGCTAAATTTAGAGGAAAAATATCAAAATAGCAACTTTTATCAGGTAGAGATTCACCCCGAGAGCCCTGAAACTTGCAGAAAGATGCTAAATTTAGAGGAAAAACATCAGAATTATGACATTTATCAGGTAGATATTCATCCTGAGAGCCATGAAACCTGCAGGAAGATGCTAAATTTAGAGGAAAAATTGAGAAATTACACCAAAACCTGCAGGAGGACATCAAGTTTAGAGTAAAAACTGAGAAATTACACCAAAATCTGCAGGAAGACATCAAGTTTAGAGCAAAAACATCAGAATTATGACATTTATCAGAAAGAGATTCATCCTGAGAGCCCTGAAACCTGCAGGAAGATGCTAAATTTAGAGGAAAAATTGAGAAATTACACCAAAACCTGCAGGAAGATGCAAAATTTAGAGGAAAAACATCAAAATAGCAACTTTTATCAGGTAGAGATTCACCCCGAGAGCCCTGAAACCTGCAGAAAGATGCTAAATTTAGAGGAAAAACATCAGAATTATGACATTTATCAGGTAGATATTCATCCTGAGAGCCATGAAACCTGCAGGAAGATGCTAAATTTAGAGGAAAAATTGAGAAATTACAACAAAACCTGCAGGAAGACATCAAGTTTAGAGTAAAAACTGAGAAATTACACCAAAATCTGCAGGAAGACATCAAGTTTAGTGGAAAAACATCAGAATTATGACATTTATCAGTTAGAGATTCATCCTGAGAGCCCTGAAATCTGCAGGAAAATGCTAAATTTAGAGGAAAAACATCAGAATTATGACATTTATCAGGTAGAGATTCATCCTGAGAGCCCTGAAACCTACAGAAAGACGTTAAATTTAGAGGAAAACATCAGAATTATAACATTTATCAGGTAGAGATTCATCCTGAAACCTGCAGAAAGATGCTAAATTTACAGGAAAAACATCAAAATAACAACTTTTATGAGGTAGAGATTCATCACGAGAGCCCTGAAACCTGCAGGAAGATGCTAAATTTAGAGGAAAAATTGAGAAATTACACCAAAACCTGCAGGAAGACATCAAGTTTAGAGTAAAAACTGAGAAATTACACCAAAATCTGCAGGAAGACATCAAGTTTAGAGCAAAAACATCAGAATTATGACATTTATCAGAAAGAGATTCATCCTGAGAGCCCTGAAATCTGCAGGAAGATGCTAAATTTAGAGGAAAAACATCAGAATGATAACTTTTATCAGGTAGAGATTCATCCTGAGAGCCCTGAAATCTGCAGGAAGATGCTAAATTTAGAGGAAAAACATAAAAATAACAACTTTTATCAGGTAGAGTTTCATCCCGAGAGCCCTGAAACGTGCAGGAAGATGCTAAATTTAGAGGAAAAAGATGAAAATAACAACATTTATCAGGTAGAGATTCATCCTGAAACCTGCAGGAAGATGCTAAATTTACAGGAAAAAAATCAAAATAACAACTTTTATCAGGTAGAGATTCAGCCCGAAAGCCCTGAAAACTGCAGGAAGATGCTAAATTTAGAGGAAAAATTGAGAAATTACACCAAAACCTGCAGGAAGACATTAAATTTTGAGGAAAAATTGAGAAATTACACCAAAACCTGCAGGAAGATGCGAAATTTAGAGGAAAACATCAGAATTATAACATTTATCTGGTAGAGATTCATCCCGAGAGCCCTGAAACCTGGAGGAAGATGCTAAATTTAGAGGAAAAATTGAGAAATTACACCAAAACCTGCAGGAAGACATCAAGTTTAGAGGAAAAACATCAGAATTACGACATTTATCAGGTAGAGATTCACCCTGAGAGCCCTGAAACCTGCAGGAAGACATTAAATTTTGAGGAAAAACTGAGAAATTACACCAAAACCTGAAGGAAGATGCTAAATTTAGAGGAAATCATCAGAATTATAACATTTATCTGGTAGAGATTCACCCTGAGAGCATTGAAACCTGCAGGAAGATGCTAAATTTAGAGAAAAAATTGAGAAATTAAACCAAAACCTGCAGGAAGATGCTAAATTTAGAGGAAAAACATCAAAATAACAACTTTTATCAGGTAGAGATTCATCCTGAAACCTGCAGGAAGATGCTAAATTTAGAGGAAAAACTGACAAATTACACCAAAACCTGCAGGAAGACATTAAATTTATCTGAAAAACATCAGAATTATGTCATTTATCAGGTAGAGATTTATCCCGAGAGCCCTGAAACCTGCAGAAAGACGTTAAATTTAGAGGAAAACATCAGAATTATAACATTTATCAGGTAGAGATTCATCCTGAAACCTGAAGGAAGATGCTAAATTTACAGGAAAAACATCAAAATAACAACTTTTATCAGGTAGAGATTCACCCTGAGAGCCCTGAAAGCTGCAGAAAGATGCTAAATTTAGAGGAAAAATTGAGAAATTACACCAAAACCTGCAGGAAGATGCTAAATTTAGAGGAAAAACGTGAAAATAACAACTTTTATAAGGTAGAGATTCATCCTGAAACCTGCAGGAAGATGCTAAATTTAGAGGAAAAATTGAGAAATTACACCAAAACCTGCAGGAAGATGCTAAATTTAGAGGAAAAACATCAAAATAACAACTTTTATCAGGTAGAGATTCATCCTGAGAGCCCTGACACCTGCAGAAAGATGCTAAATTTAGAGGAAAAACATCACAATTATGACATTTATCAGGTAGAGATTCATCCCGAGAGCCCTGAAACCTGCAGGAAGACGCTAAATTTAGAGGAAAAACGTGAAAATAACAACTTTTATAAGGTAGAGATTCATCCCGAGAGCCCTGAAAACTGCAGGAAGATGCTAAATTTCGATGAAAAATTGAGAAATTACACCAAAACCTGAAGGAAGAAATCAAATTTAGAGGAAAAAAAATCAGAATTATAACATTTATCAGGTAGAGATTCATCCTGAAACCTGCAGGAAGATGCTAAATTTAGAGGAAAAACTGACAAATTACACCAAAACCTGCAGGAAGACATTAAATTTATCTGAAAAATATCAGTATTATAACATTTATCAGGCAGCGATTCATCCCGAGAGCCCTGAAATATGCAGGAAGATGCTAAATTTAGAAGAAAACATCAAAATTATAACATTTATCAGGTAGAGATTCATCCTGAGAGCCCTGAAACCTGCAGAAAGACGTTAAATTTAGAGGAAAAACATCAAAATAACAACATTTATCAGGTAGAGATTCATCCTGAAACTTGCAGAAAGACGCTAAATTTATAAAATATCAGAATTATAACATTTATCAGGTAGAGATTCATCCTGAGAGCCCTGAAACCTGCAGAAAGAAGTTAAATTTAGAGGAAAATATGAGAAATTAAACCAAAACCTGCAGGAAGACATCAAGTTTAGAGGAAAAACATCAGAATTGTAACATTCATCAGGCAGATATTCACCCTGAGAGCCCTGAAACCTGCAGGAAAAAGGCATATTTATGAGAAAATCATTAAAATTACAACATTTATGAGGTTAATTCACCATCCAGGCCCTGTCCTACACAGGTAAAACTGCCCCCTAAACTACCCTTACGAAGGAAAACTACCCCCAAACCTCCCCTCTTCTGGTAAAAGTATCCTCAAACTTGCTCTCCCTGGGTAAGACTGCCGCCCAATCTACCCTTACCAAGGAAAACTGCCTAAAGCCTGCACTCCTATTGGCCTGTGAGATGAAGATGAAGACGAGGGTCCTGGTGTTCACATGAAGATGAAGTTGAGGGACCTGGTATTCAGATGAAGATGAGGGTCCTGGTCTTCAGATGAAGATGAAGATCCTGGTCTTCAGATGAAGATGAAGACGAGGGTCCTGGTCTTCAGATGAAGACGAGAGTCCTGGTGTTCAGATGAAGATGAAGAAAAGAGTCTTGGTGTTCAAGTGAAGATGAAGGTCCTGGTATTCAGATGAAGATGAGAGTCCTGGTCTTCAGATTAAGATGAGGATCCTGGTCTTCCGGTGAAGATGAACAGGAAGACGAGAGTCCTGGTGTTCAGGTGAAGATGAAGACGGGAGTCCTGGTCTTCAGATGAAGACGAGGGTCCTGGTGTTCAGATGAAGATGAAGACAAGACTCTTGGTGTTCAAGTGAAGATGAAGGTCCTGGTATTCAGATGAAGACGAGGATCCTGGTCTTCAGATGAAGATGAAGATGAGAGTCCTGGTCTTCAGATGAAGATGAGAGTCCTGGTCTTTGGATGAAGATGAAGATCCTGGTCTTCAGATGGAGATGAACATGAAGACGAGAGTCTTGGTGTTCAGGTGAAGATGAAGGTCCTGGTATTCAGATGAAGATGAAGACGAGCGTCCTGGTCTTCAGATGAAGATGAAGATGAGAGTCCTGGTCTTCAGATGAAGATGAGAGTCCTGGTGTTCAGATGAAGATGAAGACAAGAGTCTTGGTGTTCAAGTGAAGATGAAGGTCCTGGTATTCAGATGAAGATGAGAGTCCAGGTCTTCAGATGAAAATGAGGATCCTGGTCTTCAGATGAAAATGAACAGGAAGACGAGAGTCCTGGTGTTCAGGGGAAGATGAAGACGAGAGTCCTGGTCTTCAGATGAAGACAAGGGTCCTGGTGTTCAGATGAAGATGAAGACAAGAGTCTTGGTGTTCAAGTGAAGATGAAGGTCCTGGTATTCAGATGAAGATGAGGGTCCTGGTCTTCAGATGAAGATGAGAGTCCTGGTCTTCAGATGAAGATGAAGATCCTAGTCTTCAGATGAAGATGAACATGAAGACGAGAGTCTTGGTGTTCAGGTGAAGATGAAGGTCCTGGTCTTCAGATGAAGATGAAGACGAGGGTCCTGGTGTTCAGATGAAGATGAAGATGAAGACGAGAGTCCTGGTCTTCTGATGAAGACGAGGGTCTTGGTGTTCAGATGAATATGAACACAAGAGTCTTGGTGTTCAAGTGAAGATGAAGGTCCTGGTATTCAGATGAAGACGAGGGTCCTGGTGTTCAGATGAAGACGAGAGTCCTGGTCTTCAGATGAAGATGAAGATGAGAGTCCTGGTCTTCAGATGAAGATGAGAGTCCTGGTCTTCAGATGAAGATGAAGATCCTGGTATTCAGATGAAGATGAACATGAAGACGAGAGTCTTGGTGTTAAAGTGAAGATGAAGGTCCTGGTATTCAGATGAAGATGAGAGTCCTGGTCTTCAGATGAAGATGAGAAGGAAGACGAGAGTCCTGGTGTTCAGGTGAAGATGAAGACGAGAGTCCTGGTCTTCAGATGAAGAGGAGGTTCCTGGTGTTCAGATGAAGATGAAGACAAGAGTCTTGGTGTTCAAGTGAAGATGAAGGTCCTGGTATTCAGATGAAGATGAGAGTCCTGGTCTTCAGATGAAGACGAGAGTCCTGGTGTTCAGATGAAGACGAAAGTCCTGGTCTTCAGATGAAGACGAGAGTCCTGGTCTTCAGTTGAAGATGAAGACAAGAATCTTGGTGTTCAAGTGAAGATGAAGGTCCTGGTATTCAGATGAAGATGAGAGTCCTGGTCTTCAGATGAAGATGAGGATCCTGGTCTTCAGATGAAGATGAACAGGAAGATGAGAGTCCTGGTGTTCAGGTGAAGATGAAGACGAGAGTCCTGGTCTTCAGATGAAGACGAGGGTCCTGGTGTTCATATGAAGATGAAGACAAGAGTCTTGGTGTTCAAGTGAAGATGAAGGTCCTGGTATTCAGATGAAGACGAGGATCCTGGTCTTCAGATGAAGATGAGAGTCCTGGTCTACAGATGAAGATGAAGATCCTGGTCTTCAGATGAAGATGAACATGAAGACGAGAGTCTTGGTGTTCAGGTGAAGATGAAGGTCCTGGTGTTCAGGTGAAGATGAAGGTCCTTGTATTCAGATGAAGATGAAGACAAGGGTCCTGGTGTTCAGATGAAGATGAAGACGAGAGTCCTGGTCTTCAGATGAAGACGAGAGTCCTGGTGTTCAGATGAAGATGAAGAAGAGAGTCTTGGTGTTCAAGTGAAGATGAAGGTCCTGGTATTCAGGTGAAGATGAGAGTCCTGGTCTTCAGATGAAGATAAGGATCCTGGTCTTCAGATGAAGATGAACAGGAAGATGACAGTCCTGGTGTTCAGGTGAAGATGAAGACGAGAGTCCTGGTGTTCAGGTGAAGATGAAGACGAGAGTCCTGGTCTTCAGATGAAGACGAGGGTCCTGGTGTTCAGATGAAGATGAAGATGAGAGTCCGGGTCTTCAGATGAAGATGAGGATCCTGGTCTTCAGATGAAGATGAACATGAAGACGAGGGTCCTGGTATTCAGATGAAGATGAAGACGAGAGCCCTTGTCTTCAGATGAAGATGAAGATGAAGACAAGAGTCTTGGTGTTCAAGTGAAGATGAAGGTCCTGGTATTCAGGTGAAGATGAGAGTCCTGGTCTTCAGATGAAGATAAGGATCCTGGTCTTCAGATGAAGATGAACAGGAAGACAAGAGTCCTGGTGTTCAGGTGAAGATGAAAACGAGAGTCCTGGTCTTCAGATGAAGACGAGGGTCCTGGTGTTCAGATGAAGATGAAGACAAGAGTCTTGGTGTTCAAGTGAAGATGAAGGTCCTGGTCTTCAGATCAAGACGAGGGTCCTGGTGTTCAGACGAAGACAAGAGTCCTGGTCTTCAGATGAAGATGAAGATGAGAGTCCTGGTCTTAAGATGAAGATGAGAGTCCTGGTCTTCTGATGATAACGAGGGTCTTGGTGTCCGGATGAAGATGAAGACAAGAGTCTTGGTGTTCAAGTGAAGATGAAGGTATTGGCATTCAGATGAAGACAAGGGTCCTGGTCTTCAGATGAAAATGAGAGTCCTGGTCTTCAGATGAAGATGAGAGTCCTGGTCTTCAGATGAAGATGAGGATCCTGGTCTTCAGATGAAGATGAACATGAAGACGAGGGTCCTGGTGTTCAGATGAAGATGAAGACGAGAGTCCTGGTCTTCAGATGAAGACGAGAGTCCTGGTCTTCAGATGAAGATGAAGATATAGACAAGAGTCTTGGTGTTCAAGTGAAGATGAAGGTCCTGGTATTCAGGTGAAGTTGAGAGTCCTGGTCTTCAGATGAAGATGAGGATCCTGGTCTTTAGATGAAGATGAACAGGAAGACGAGGGTCCTGGTGTTCAGATGAAGATGAAGACAAGAGTCTTGGTGTTCAAGTAAAGATGAAGGTCCTGGTATTCAGATGAAGATGAACATGAAGACGAGAGTCTTGGTGTTCAGGTGAAGATAAAGGTCCTGGTATTCAGATGAAGACGAGGGTCCTGGTGTTCAGATGAAGACAAGAGTCTTGGTGTTCAAGTGAAGATGAAGGTCCTGGTATTCAGATGAAGATGAGGATCCTGGTCTTCAGATGAAGATGAACAGGAAGACGAGAGTCCTGGTGTTCAGGTGAAGATGAAGACGAGAGTCCAGGTCTTCAGATGAAGACGAGGGTCCTGGTGTTCATATGAAGATGAAGAAAAGAGTCTTGGTGTTCAAGTGAAGATGAAGGTCCTGGTATTCAGATGAAGATGAGAGTCCTGGTCTTCAGATGAAGATGAAGACAAGAATCTTGGTGTTCAAGTGAAGATGAAGGTCCTGGTATTCAGATGAAGATGAGAGTCCTGGTCTTCAGATGAAGATGAGGATCCTGGTCTTCAGATGAAGATGAACAGGAAGACGAGAGTCCTGGTGTTCAGGTGAAGATGAAGACGAGAGTCCTGGTCTTCAGATGAAGACGAGGGTCCTGTTGTTCATATGAAGATGAAGACAAGAGTCTTGGTGTTCAAGTGAAGATGAAGGTCCTGGTATTCAGATGAAGATGAGAGTCCTGGTCTTCAGATGAAGATGAAGACAAGAATCTTGGTGTTCAAGTGAAGATGAAGGTCCTGGTATTCAGATGAAGATGAGAGTCCTGGTCTTCAGATGAAAATAAGGATCCTGGTCTTCAGATGAAGATGAACAGGAAGATGACAGTCCTGGTGTTCAGGTGAAGATGAAGACGAGAGTCCTGGTCTTCAGATGAAGACGAGGGTCCTGGTGTTCAGATGAAGATGAAGATGAGAGTCCGGGTCTTCATATGAAGATGAGGATCCTGGTCTTCAGATGAAGATGAACATGAAGACGAGGGTCCTGGTGTTCAGATGAAGATGAAGACGAGAGTCCTGGTCTTCAGATGAAGACGAGAGCCCTTGTCTTCAGATGAAGATGAAGACAAGAGTCTTGGTGTTCAAGTGAAGATGAAGGTCCTGGTCTTCAGATGAAGACGAGGGTCCTGGTGTTCAGATGAAGACAAGAGTCCTGGTCTTCAGATGAAGATGAAGATGAGAGTCCTGGTCTTCTGATGAAGACGAGGGTCTTGGTGTCTGGATGAAGATGAAGACAAGAGTCTTGGTGTTCAAGTGAAGATGAAGGTATTGGCATTCAGATGAAGACAAGGGTCCTGGTCTTCAGATGAAGATGAGAGTCCTGGTCTTCAGATGAAGATGAGAGTCCTGGTCTTCAGATGAAGATGAGGATCCTGGTCTTCAGATGAAGATGAACATGAAGACGAGGGTCCTGGTGTTCAGATGAAGATGAAGACGAGAGTCCTGGTCTTCAGATGAAGACGAGAGTCCTGGTCTTCAGATGAAGATGAAGATAAAGACAAGAGTCTTGGTGTTCAAGTGAAGATGAAGGTCCTGGTATTCAGGTGAATTTGAGAGTCCTGGTCTTCAGATGAAGATGAGGATCCTGGTCTTTAGATGAAGATGAACAGGAAGACGAGGGTCCTGGTGTTCAGATGAAGATGAAGACAAGAGTCTTGGTGTTCAAGTAAAGATGAAGGTCCTGGTATTCAGATGAAGATGAACATGAAGACGAGAGTCTTGGTGTTCAGATGAAGATAAAGGTCCTGGTATTCAGATGAAGACGAGGGTCCTGGTGTTCAGATGAAGACAAGAGTCTTGGTGTTCAAGTGAAGATGAAGGTCCTGGTATTCAGATTAAGATGAGGATCCTGGTCTTCAGATGAAGATGAACAGGAAGACGAGAGTCCTGGTGTTCAGGTGAAGATGAAGACGAGAGTCCTGGTCTTCAGATGAAGACAAGGGTCCTGGTGTTCATATGAAGATGAAGACAAGAGTCATGGTGTTCAAGTGAAGATGAAGGTCCTGGTATTCAGATGAAGACGAGGGTCCTGGTCTTCAGATGAAGATGAGAGTCCAGGTTTTCAGATGAAGATGAAGATCCTGGTCTTCAGATGAAGATGAACATGAAGACGAGAGTCTTCGTGTTCAGGTGAAGATGAAGGTCCTAGTATTCAGATGAAGATGAGGGTCCTGGTGTTCAGATGAAGACGAGAGTCCTGGTCTTCAGATGAAGACGAGAGTCCTGGTCTTCAGATGAAGATGAGAGTCCTGGTGTTCAGATGAAGATGAAGACAAGAGTCTTGGTGTTCAAGTGAAGATGAAGGTCCTGGTATTCAGGTGAAGATGAGAGTCCTGGTCTTCAGATGAAGATAAGGATCCTTGTCTTCAGATGAAGATGAACAGGAAGATGAGAGTCCTAATATTCAGGTGAAGATATAGACGAGAGTCCTGGTCTTAAGATGAAGACGAGGGTCCTGGTGTTCAGATGAAGATTAAGATGAAAGTCCTGGTCTTCTGATGAAGACGAGGGTCTTGGTGTTCAGATGAAGTTGAAGACAAGAGTCTTGGTGTTCAAGTGAAGATGAAGGTCCTGGTATTCAGATGAGAACGAGGGTCCTGGTCTTCAGATGAAGATAAGGATCCTGGTCTTCAGATGAAGACGAGGGTCCTGGTGTGCAGATGAAGATGAAGACAAGAGTCTTGGTGTTCAAGTGAAGATGAAGGTCCTGGTATTCAAATGAAGATGAACATGAAGACGAGAGTCTTGGTGTTCAGGTGAAGATGAAGGTCCTGTTATTCAGATGAAGATGAGGGTCCTGGTGTTCAGATGAAGATGACAGTCCTGGTCTTCTGATGAAGACGAGGGTCTTGGTGTCCGGATGAAGATAAAGACAAGAGTCTTGGTGTTCAAGTGAAGATGAAGGTATTGGTATACAGATGAAGACAAGGGTCCTGGTCTTCAGATGAAGATGAGAGTCCTGGTCTTCAGATGAAGATGAGGATCCTGGTCTTCAGATGAAGATGAACAGGAAGACGAGAGTCCTGGTGTTCAGATGAAGATGAAGACGAGAGTCCTGGTCTTCAGATGAAGATGAGAGTCCTGGTCTTCAGATGAAGATGAAGACAAGAGTCTTGGTGTTCAAGTGAACATGAAGGTCCTGGTATTCAGATGAAGACGAGGGTCCTGGTCTTCAGATGAAGATGAGAGTCCTGGTGTTCAGATGAAGATGAGAGTCCTGGTCTTTGGATGAAGATGAATATCCTGGTTTTCAGATGAAGATGAACATGAAGACGAGAGTCTTGGTGTTCAGGTGAAGATGAAGGTTCTGGTATTCAGATGAAGACGAGTGTCCTGGTGTTCAGTTGAAGACAAGAGTCTTGGTGTACAAGTGAAGATGAAGGTCCTGGTCTTCAGATGAAGATGAGAGTCCTGGTCTTCAGATGAAGATGAGGATCCTGGTCTTCAGATGAAGATGAACGGGAAGACGAGAGTCCTGGTGTTCAGGTGAAGATGAAGACGAGAGTCTTGGTCTTCAGATGAAGACGAGGGTCCTGGTGTTCAGATGAAGATTAAGATTAAGACGAAAGTCCTGGTCTTCAGATGAAGATGAGAGTCCTGGTCTTGAGATGAAGATGAAGATCCTGGTCTTCAGATGAACATGAAGACGAGAGTCTTGGTGTTCAGATGAAGACGAGAGTTCTGGTCTTCAGATGAAGATGAAGACAAGAGTCTTGGTGTTCAGATGAAGACGAGAGTCCTGGTCTTCAGATGAAGATGAGAGTCCTGGTCTTCAGATCAAGATGAAGACAAGAGTCTTGGTGTTCAAGTGAAGATGAAGGTCCTGGTATTCAGATGAAGATGAGAGTCCTGGTCTTCAGATGAAGATGAGGATCCTGGTCTTCAGATGAAGATGAAAAGGAAGACGAGAGTCCTGGTGTTCAGGTGAAGATGAAGACGAGACTCCTGGTCTTCAGATGAAGACAAGGGTCCTGGTGTTCATATGAAGATGAAGACAAGAGTCATGGTGTTCAAGTGAAGATGAAGGTCCTGGTATTCAGATGAAGACGAGGGTCCTGGTCTTCAGATGAAGATGAGAGTCGAGGTTTTCAGATGAAGATGAAGATCCTGGTCTTCAGATGAAGATGACCATGAAGACGAGAGTCTTCGTGTTCAGGTGAAGATGAAGGTCCTCGTATTCAGATGAAGATGAGGGTCCTGGTGTTCAGATGAAGACGAGAGTCCTGGTCTTCAGATGAAGATGAAGACAAGAGTCTTGGTGTTCAAGTGAAGATGAAGGTCCTGGTATTCAGGTGAAGATGAGAGTCCTGGTCTTCAGATGAAGATAAGGATCCTTGTCTTCAGATGAAGATGAACAGGAAGATGAGAGTCCTAATATTCAGGTGAAGATATAGACGAGAGTCCTGGTCTTCAGATGAAGACGAGGGTCCTGGTGTTCAGATGAAGATTAAGACGAAAGTCCTGGTCTTCTGATGAAGACGAGGGTCTTGGTGTTCAGATGAAGTTGAAGACAAGCGTCTTGGTGTTCAAGTGAAGATGAAGGTCCTGGTATTCAGATGAGAACGAGGGTCCTGGTCTTCAGATGAAGATAAGGATCCTGGTCTTCAGATGAAGATGAATAGGAAGACGAGAGTCCTGGTTTTCAGGTGAAGATGAAGACGAGAGTCCTGGTCTTCAGATGAAGACGAGGGTCCTGGTGTTCAGATGAAGATGAGGGTCCTGGTGTACAGATGAAGACAAGAGTATTGGTGTACAAGTGAAGATGAAGGTCCTGGTATTCAGATGAAGATGAGGGTCCTGGTCTTCAGATGAAGATGAGAGTCCTGGTCTTGAGATGAAGATGAAGATCCTGGTCTTCAGATGAAGATGAACATGAAGACGAGAGTCTTGGTGTTCAGGTGAAGATGAAGGTCCTGATATTCAGATGAAGATGAAGACGAGTGTCCTGGTGTTCAGATGAAGATGAAGACGAGAGTCCTGGTCTTCAGATGAAGACGAGGGTCCTGGTATTCAGATGAAGATGAAGACAAGAGTCTTGGTGTTCAAGTAAAGATGAACGTCCTGGTATTCAGATGAAGGTGAACATGAAAACGAGAGTCTTGGTGTTATGATGAAGATAAAGGTCCTGGTATTCGGATGAAAATTAAGACGAGAGTCCTGGTCTTCAGATGAAGACGAGAGTTCTGGTCTTCAGATGAAGATGAAGACAAGAGTCTTGGTGTTCAAGTGAAGATGAAGGTCCTGGTATTTAGATGAAGACGAGGGTCCTGGTCTTCAGATGAAGATGAGAGTCCAGGTTTTCAGATGAAGATGAAGACCCTGGTCTTCAGATGAAGATGAACATGAAGACAAGAGTCTTGGTGTTCAAGTGAAGATGAAGATCCTGGTATTCAGATGAAGATGAAAGTCCTGGTCTTCAGATGAAGATGAGGATCCTGGTCTTTAGATGAAGATGAACAGGAAGACGAGGGTCCTGGTGTGCAGATGAAGATGAAGACAAGAGTCTTGGTGTTCAAGTGAAGATGAAGGTCCTGGTATTCAAATGAAGATGAACATGAAGACGAGAGTCTTGGTGTTCAAGTGAAGATGAAGGTATTGGTATACAGATGAAGACAAGGGTCCTGGTCTTCAGATGAAGATGAGAGTCCTGGTCTTCAGATGAAGATGAGGATCCTGGTCTTCAGATGAAGATGAACAGGAAGACGAGAGTCCTGGTGTTCAGATGAAGATGAAGACGAGAGTCCTGGTCTTCAGATGAAGATGAGAGTCCTGGTCTTCAGATGAAGATGAAGACAAGAGTCTTGGTGTTCAAGTGAACATGAAGGTCCTGGTATTCAGATGAAGACGAGGGTCCTGGTCTTCAGATGAAGATGAGAGTCCTGGTGTTCAGATGAAGATGAGAGTCCTGGTCTTTGGATGAAGATGAATATCCTGGTTTTCAGATGAAGATGAACATGAAGACGAGAGTCTTGGTGTTCAGGTGAAGATGAAGGTTCTGGTATTCAGATGAAGACGAGTGTCCTGGTGTTCAGTTGAAGACAAGAGTCTTGGTGTACAAGTGAAGATGAAGGTCCTGGTCTTCAGATGAAGATGAGAGTCCTGGTCTTCAGATGAAGATGAGGATCCTGGTCTTCAGATGAAGATGAACGGGAAGACGAGAGTCCTGGTGTTCAGGTGAAGATGAAGACGAGAGTCTTGGTCTTCAGATGAAGACGAGGGTCCTGGTGTTCAGATGAAGATGAAGACGAAAGTCCTGGTCTTCAGATGAAGATTAAGACGAAAGTCCTGGTCTTCAGATGAAGATGAGAGTCCTGGTCTTGAGATGAAGATGAAGATCCTGGTCTTCAGATGAACATGAAGACGAGAGTCTTGGTGTTCAGATGAAGACGAGAGTTCTGGTCTTCAGATGAAGATGAAGACAAGAGTCTTGGTGTTCAGATGAAGACGAGAGTCCTGGTCTTCAGATGAAGATGAAGACAAGAGTCTTGGTATTCAGATGAAGATGAGAGTCCTGGTCTTCAGATGAATATGAGGATCCTGGTCTTCAGATGAAGATGAAAAGGAAGACGAGAGTCCTGGTGTTCAGGTGAAGATGAAGACGAGACTCCTGGTCTTCAGATGAAGACAAGGGTCCTGGTGTTCATATGAAGATGAAGACAAGAGTCATGGTGTTCAAGTGAAGATGAAGGTCCTGGTATTCAGATGAACACGAGGGTCCTGGTCTTCAGATGAAGATGAGAGTCGAGGTTTTCAGATGAAGATGAAGATCCTGGTCTTCAGATGAAGATGACCATGAAGACGAGAGTCTTCGTGTTCAGGTGAAGATGAAGATCCTCGTATTCAGATGAAGATGAGGGTCCTGGTGTTCAGATGAAGACGAGAGTCCTGGTCTTCAGATGAAGATGAAGACAAGAGTCTTGGTGTTCAAGTGAAGATGAAGGTCCTGGTATTCAGGTGAAGATGAGAGTCCTGGTCTTCAGATGAAGATAAGGATCCTTGTCTTCAGATGAAGATGAACAGGAAGATGAGAGTCCTAATATTCAGGTGAAGATATAGACGAGAGTCCTGGTCTTCAGATGAAGACGAGGGTCCTGGTGTTCAGATGAAGATTAAGACGAAAGTCCTGGTCTTCTGATGAAGACGAGGGTCTTGGTGTTCAGATGAAGTTGAAGACAAGCGTCTTGGTGTTCAAGTGAAGATGAAGGTCCTGGTATTCAGATGAGAACGAGGGTCCTGGTCTTCAGATGAAGATAAGGATCCTGGTCTTCAGATGAAGATGAATAGGAAGACGAGAGTCCTGGTTTTCAGGTGAAGATGAAGACGAGAGTCCTGGTCTTCAGATGAAGACGAGGGTCCTGGTGTTCAGATGAAGATGAGGGTCCTGGTGTACAGATGAAGACAAGAGTATTGGTGTACAAGTGAAGATGAAGGTCCTGGTATTCAGATGAAGATGAGGGTCCTGGTCTTCAGATGAAGATGAGAGTCCTGGTCTTGAGATGAAGATGAAGATCCTGGTCTTCAGATGAAGATGAACATGAAGACGAGAGTCTTGGTGTTCAGGTGAAGATGAAGGTCCTGATATTCAGATGAAGATGAAGACGAGTGTCCTGGTGTTCAGATGAAGATGAAGACAAGAGTCCTGGTCTTCAGATGAAGATGAAGACAAGAGTCTTGGTGTTCAAGTGAAGTTGAAGGTCCTGGTATTCAGATGAAGATGACAGTCCTGGTTTTCAGATGAAGATGAGAGTCCTGGTCTTCAGATGAAGATGAGAGTCCTGGTCTTTGGATGAAGATGAAGATCCTGGTCTTCAGATGAAGATGAACATGAAGACGAGAGTCTTGGTTTTCAGATGAAGATGAAGACGAGAGTCCTGGTCTTCAGATGAAGACGAGGGTCCTGGTATTCAGATGAAGATGAAGACAAGAGTCTTGGTGTTCAAGTAAAGATGAAGGTCCTGGTATTCAGATGAAGGTGAACATGAAGACGAGAGTCTTGTTATTCAGATGAAGATAAAGGTCCTGGTATTCAGATGAAGATGAAGACGAGGGTCCTGGTGTTCAGATGAAAATGAAGACGAGAGTCCTGGTCTTCAGATGAAGACGAGAGTCCTGGTGTTCAGATGAAGACAAGAGTCTTGGTGTTCAAGTGAAGATGAAGGTCCTGGTTTTCAGATGAAGACGAGGGTCCTGGTCTTCAGATGAAGATGAGAGTCCTGGTCTTTGGATGAAGATGAAGATCCTGGTCTTCAGATGAAGATGAACAGGAAGACGAGAGTCTTGGTGTTCAGATGAAGATGAAGACGAGAGTCCTGGTCTTCAGATGAAGACGAGGGTCCTGGTATTCAGATGAAGATGAAGACAAGAGTCTTGGTGTTCAAGTAAAGTTGAACGTCCTGGTATTCAGATGAAGGTGAACATGAAAACGAGAGTCTTGGTGTTCAGATGAAGATGAAGGTCCTGGTATTCAGATGAAGATGAAGACGAGGGTCCTGGTGTTCAGATGAAGATGAAGACGAGAGTCCTGGTCTTCAGATGAAGATGAAGACAAGAGTCTTGGTGTTCAAGTGAAGATGAAGGTCCTGGTATTCAGATGAAGATGACAGTCCTGGTCTTCAGATGAAGATGAAGATGAGGGTCCTGGTCTTCAGATGAAGATGAGAGTCCTGGTCTTCAGATGAAGACGAGAGTCCTGGTCTTCAGATGAAGATGAAGACAAGAGTCTTCGTGTTCAAGTGAAGATGAAGGTCCTGGTATTCAGATGAAGATGAGAGTCCTGGTCTTCAGATGAAGATGAGGATCCTGGTCTTCAGATGAAGATGTACAGGAAGACGAGAGTCCTGGTGTTCAGGTGAAGATGAAGACGAGAGTCCTGGTCTTCAGATGAAAACGAGGGTCCTGGTGTTCACATGAAGATGAAGACAAGAGTCTTGGTGTTCAAGTGAAGATGAAGGTCCTGGTCTTCAGATGAAGACGAGGGTCCTGGTCTTCAGATGAAAATGAGAGTCCTGGTCTTTGGATGAAGATGAAGATCCTGGTCTTCAGATGAAGATGAACATGAAGACGAGAGTCTTGGTGTTCAGATGAAGATGAAGACGAGAGTCCTGGTCTTCAGATGAAGACGAGGGTCCTGGTATTCAGATGAAGATGAAGACAAGAGTCTTGGTGTTCAGATGAAGATAAAGGTCCTGGTATTCAGATGAAAATTAAGACGAGAGTCCTGGTCTTCAGATGAAGACGAGAGTTCTGGTCTTCAGATGAAGATGAAGATGAAGACAAGAGTCTTGGTGTTCAAGTGAAGATGAAGGTCCTGGTATTTAGATGAAGACGAGGGTCCTGGTCTTCAGATGAAGATGAGAGTCCAGGTTTTCAGATGAAGATGAAGACCCTGGTCTTCAGATGAAGATGAACATGAAGACAAGAGTCTTGGTGTTCAAGTGAAGATGAAGGTCCTGGTATTCAGATGAAGATGAGAGTCCTGGTCTTCAGATGAAGATGAGGATCCTGGTCTTTAGATGAAGATGAACAGGAAGACGAGGGTCCTGGTGTTCAGATGAAGATGAAGACAAGAGTCTTGGTGTTCAAGTAAAGATGAAGGTCCTGGTATTCAGATGAAGGTGAACATGAAGACGAGAGTCTTGGTATTCAGATGAAGATAAAGGTCCTGGTATTCAGATGAAGATGAAGACGAGGGTCCTGGTGTTCAGATGAAAATGAAGACGAGAGTCCTGGTCTTCAGATGAAGACGAGAGTCCTGGTGTTCAGATGAAGATGAAGACAAGAGTCTTGGTGTTCAAGTGAAGATGAAGGTCCTGGTATTCAGATGAAGACGAGGGTCCTGGTCTTCAGATGAAGATGAGAGTTCTGGTCTTTGGATGAAGATGAAGATCCTGGTCTTCAGATGAAGATGAACATGAAGACGAGAGTCTTGGTGTTCAGATGAAGATGAAGACGAGAGTCCTGGTCTTCAGATGAAGACGAGGGTCCTGGTATTCAGATGAAGATGAAGACAAGAGTCTTGGTGGTCAAGTAAAGATGAACGTCCTGGTATTCAGATGAAGGTGAACATGAAAACGAGAGTCTTGGTGTTCAGATGAAGATGAAGGTCCTGGTATTCAGATGAAAATTAAGACGAGAGTCCTGGTCTTCAGATGAAGACGAGAGTTCTGGTCTTCAGATGAAGATGAAGATGAAGACAAGAGTCTTGGTGTTCAAGTGAAGATGAAGGTCCTGGTATTTAGATGAAGACGAGGGTCCTGGTCTTCAGATGAAGATGAGAGTCCAGGTTTTCAGATGAAGATGAAGACCCTGGTCTTCAGATGAAGATGAACATGAAGACAAGAGTCTTGGTGTTCAAGTGAAGATGAAGGTCCTGGTATACAGATGAAGATGAGAGTCCTGGTCTTCAGATGAAGATGAGGATCCTGGTCTTTAGATGAAGATGAACAGGAAGACGAGGGTCCTGGTGTTCAGATGAAGACGAGTGTCCTGGTGTTCAGTTGAAGACAAGAGTCTTGGTGTACAAGTGAAGATGAAGGTCCTGGTCTTCAGATGAAGATGAGAGTCCTGGTCTTCAGATGAAGATGAACGGGAAGACGAGAGTCCTGGTGTTCAGGTGAAGATGAAGACGAGAGTCTTGGTCTTCAGATGAAGACGAGGGTCCTGGTGTTCAGATGAAGATGAAGACGAGGGTCCTGGTGTTCAGATGAAGATTAAGACGAAAGTCCTGGTCTTCAGATGAAGATGAGAGTCCTGGTCTTGAGATGAAGATGAAGATCCTGGTCTTCAGATGAACATGAAGACGAGAGTCTTGGTGTTCAGATGAAGACGAGAGTTCTGGTCTTCAGATGAAGATGAAGACAAGAGTCTTGGTGTTCAGATGAAGACGAGAGTCCTGGTCTTCAGATCAAGATGAAGACAAGAGTCTTGGTGTTCAAGTGAAGATGAAGGTCCTGGTATTCAGATGAAGATGAGAGTCCTGGTCTTCAGATGAAGATGAGGATCCTGGTCTTCAGATGAAGATGAAAAGGAAGACGAGAGTCCTGGTGTTCAGGTGAAGATGAAGACGAGACTCCTGGTCTTCAGATGAAGACAAGGGTCCTGGTGTTCATATGAAGATGAAGACAAGAGTCATGGTGTTCAAGTGAAGATGAAGGTCCTGGTATTCAGATGAAGACGAGGGTCCTGGTCTTCAGATGAAGATGAGAGTCGAGGTTTTCAGATGAAGATGAAGATCCTGGTCTTCAGATGAAGATGACCATGAAGACGAGAGTCTTCGTGTTCAGGTGAAGATGAAGATCCTCGTATTCAGATGAAGATGAGGGTCCTGGTGTTCAGATGAAGACGAGAGTCCTGGTCTTCAGATGAAGATGAAGACAAGAGTCTTGGTGTTCAAGTGAAGATGAAGGTCCTGGTAATCAGGTGAAGATGAGAGTCCTGGTCTTCAGATGAAGATAAGGATCCTTGTCTTCAGATGAAGATGAACAGGAAGATGAGAGTCCTAATATTCAGGTGAAGATATAGACGAGAGTCCTGGTCTTCAGATGAAGACGAGGGTCCTGGTGTTCAGATGAAGATTAAGACGAAAGTCCTGGTCTTCTGATGAAGACGAGGGTCTTGGTGTTCAGATGAAGTTGAAGACAAGCGTCTTGGTGTTCAAGTGAAGATGAAGGTCCTGGTATTCAGATGAGAACGAGGGTCCTGGTCTTCAGATGAAGATAAGGATCCTGGTCTTCAGATGAAGATGAATAGGAAGACGAGAGTCCTGGTTTTCAGGTGAAGATGAAGACGAGAGTCCTGGTCTTCAGATGAAGACGAGGGTCCTGGTGTTCAGATGAAGATGAGGGTCCTGGTGTACAGATGAAGACAAGAGTATTGGTGTACAAGTGAAGATGAAGGTCCTGGTATTCAGATGAAGATGAGGGTCCTGGTCTTCAGATGAAGATGAGAGTCCTGGTCTTGAGATGAAGATGAAGATCCTGGTCTTCAGATGAAGATGAACATGAAGACGAGAGTCTTGGTGTTCAGGTGAAGATGAAGGTCCTGATATTCAGATGAAGATGAAGACGAGTGTCCTGGTGTTATGATGAAGATGAAGACGAGAGTCCTGGTCTTCAGATGAAGATGAAGACAAGAGTCTTGGTGTTCAAGTGAAGTTGAAGGTCCTGGTATTCAGATGAAGATGACAGTCCTGGTCTTCAGATGAAGATGAGAGTCCTGGTCTTCAGATGAAGATGAGAGTCCTGGTCTTTGGATGAAGATGAAGATCCTGGTCTTCAGATGAAGATGAACATGAAGACGAGAGTCTTGGTTTTCAGATGAAGATGAAGACGAGAGTCCTGGTCTTCAGATGAAGACGAGGGTCCTGGTATTCAGATGAAGATGAAGACAAGAGTCTTGGTGTTCAAGTAAAGATGAAGGTCCTGGTATTCAGATGAAGGTGAACATGAAGACGAGAGTCTTGTTATTCAGATGAAGATAAAGGTCCTGGTATTCAGATGAAGATGAAGACGAGGGTCCTGGTGTTCAGATGAAAATGAAGACGAGAGTCCTGGTCTTCAGATGAAGACGAGAGTCCTGGTGTTCAGATGAAGACAAGAGTCTTGGTGTTCAAGTGAAGATGAAGGTCCTGGTTTTCAGATGAAGACGAGGGTCCTGGTCTTCAGATGAAGATGAGAGTCCTGGTCTTTGGATGAAGATGAAGATCCTGGTCTTCAGATGAAGATGAACAGGAAGACGAGAGTCTTGGTGTTCAGATGAAGATGAAGACGAGAGTCCTGGTCTTCAGATGAAGACGAGGGTCCTGGTATTCAGATGAAGATGAAGACAAGAGTCTTGGTGTTCAAGTAAAGTTGAACGTCCTGGTATTCAGATGAAGGTGAACATGAAAACGAGAGTCTTGGTGTTCAGATGAAGATGAAGGTCCTGGTATTCAGATGAAGATGAAGACGAGGGTCCTGGTGTTCAGATGAAGATGAAGACGAGAGTCCTGGTCTTCAGATGAAGATGAAGACAAGAGTCTTGGTGTTCAAGTGAAGATGAAGGTCCTGGTATTCAGATGAAGATGACAGTCCTGGTCTTCAGATGAAGATGAAGATGAGGGTCCTGGTCTTCAGATGAAGATGAGAGTCCTGGTCTTCAGATGAAGACGAGAGTCCTGGTCTTCAGATGAAGATGAAGACAAGAGTCTTCGTGTTCAAGTGAAGATGAAGGTCCTGGTATTCAGATGAAGATGAGAGTCCTGGTCTTCAGATGAAGATGAGGATCCTGGTCTTCAGATGAAGATGTACAGGAAGACGAGAGTCCTGGTGTTCAGGTGAAGATGAAGACGAGAGTCCTGGTCTTCAGATGAAAACGAGGGTCCTGGTGTTCACATGAAGATGAAGACAAGAGTCTTGGTGTTCAAGTGAAGATGAAGGTCCTGGTATTCAGATGAAGACGAGGGTCCTGGTCTTCAGATGAAAATGAGAGTCCTGGTCTTTGGATGAAGATGAAGATCCTGGTCTTCAGATGAAGATGAACATGAAGACGAGAGTCTTGGTGTTCAGATGAAGATGAAGACGAGAGTCCTGGTCTTCAGATGAAGACGACGGTCCTGGTATTCAGATGAAGATGAAGACAAGAGTCTTGGTGTTCAAGTAAAGATGAACGTCCTGGTATTCAGATGAAGGTGAACATGAAAACGAGAGTCTTGGTGTTCAGATGAAGATAAAGGTCCTGGTATTCAGATGAAAATTAAGACGAGAGTCCTGGTCTTCAGATGAAGACGAGAGTTCTGGTCTTCAGATGAAGATGAAGATGAAGACAAGAGTCTTGGTGTTCAAGTGAAGATGAAGGTCCTGGTATTTAGATGAAGACGAGGGTCCTGGTCTTCAGATGAAGATGAGAGTCCAGGTTTTCAGATGAAGATGAAGACCCTGGTCTTCAGATGAAGATAAACATGAAGACAAGAGTCTTGGTGTTCAAGTGAAGATGAAGGTCCTGGTATTCAGATGAAGATGAGAGTCCTGGTCTTCAGATGAAGATGAGGATCCTGGTCTTTAGATGAAGATGAACAGGAAGACGAGGGTCCTGGTGTTCAGATGAAGATGAAGACAAGAGTCTTGGTGTTCAAGTAAAGATGAAGGTCCTGGTATTCAGATGAAGGTGAACATGAAGACGAGAGTCTTGGTATTCAGGTGAAGATAAAGGTCCTGGTATTCAGATGAAGATGAAGACGAGGGTCCTGGTGTTCAGATGAAAATGAAGACGAGAGTCCTGGTCTTCAGATGAAGACGAGAGTCCTGGTGTTCAGATGAAGATGAAGACAAGAGTCTTGGTGTTCAAGTGAAGATGAAGGTCCTGGTATTCAGATGAAGACGAGGGTCCTGGTCTTCAGATGAAGATGAGAGTTCTGGTCTTTGGATGAAGATGAAGATCCTGGTCTTCAGATGAAGATGAACATGAAGACGAGAGTCTTGGTGTTCAGATGAAGATGAAGACGAGAGTCCTGGTCTTCAGATGAAGACGAGGGTCCTGGTATTCAGATGAAGATGAAGACAAGAGTCTTGGTGGTCAAGTAAAGATGAACGTCCTGGTATTCAGATGAAGGTGAAAGTGAAAACGAGAGTCTTGGTGTTCAGATGAAGATGAAGGTCCTGGTATTCAGATGAAAATTAAGACGAGAGTCCTGGTCTTCAGATGAAGACGAGAGTTCTGGTCTTCAGATGAAGCTGAAGATGAAGACAAGAGTCTTGGTGTTCAAGTGAAGATGAAGGTCCTGGTATTTAGATGAAGACGAGGGTCCTGGTCTTCAGATGAAGATGAGAGTCCAGGTTTTCAGATGAAGATGAAGACCCTGGTCTTCAGATGAAGATGAACATGAAGACAAGAGTCTTGGTGTTCAAGTGAAGATGAAGGTCCTGGTATACAGATGAAGATGAGAGTCCTGGTCTTCAGATGAAGATGAGGATCCTGGTCTTTAGATGAAGATGAACAGGAAGACGAGGGTCCTGGTGTTCAGATGAAGATGAAGACAAGAGTCTTGGTGTTCAAGTGAAGATGAAGGTCCTGGTATTCAGATGAAGATGAACATGAAGACGAGAGTCTTGGTGTTCAGGTGAAGATGAAGGTCCTGGTATTCAGATGAAGATGAGGGTCCTGGTGTTCAGATGAAGATGACAGTCCTGGTCTTCTGATGAAGACGAGGGTCTTGGTGTCCGGATGAAGATAAAGACAAGAGTCTTGGTGTTCAAGTGAAGATGAAGGTATTGGTATACAGATGAAGACAAGGGTCCTGGTCTTCAGAAGAAGATGAGAGTCCAGGTTTTCAGATGAAGATGAAGATCCTGGTCTTCAGATGAAGATGAACATGAAGACGAGAGTCTTCGTGTTCAGGTGAAGATGAAGGTCCTAGTATTCAGATGAAGATGAGGGTCCTGGTGTTCAGATGAAGATGAAGACGAGAGTCCTGGTCTTCAGATGAAGACGAGAGTCCTGGTGTTCAGATGAAGATGAAGACAAGAGTCTTGGTGTTCAAGTGAAGATGAAGGTCCTGGTATTCAGGTGAAGATGAGAGTCCTGGTCTTCAGATGAAGATAAGGATCCTTGTCTTCAGATGAAGATGAACAGGAAGATGAGAGTCCTAATGTTCAGGTGAAGATATAGACGAGAGTCCTGGTCTTCAGATGAAGACGAGGGTCCTGGTGTTCAGATGAAGATTAAGACGAAAGTCCTGGTCTTCTGATGAAGACGAGGGTCTTGGTGTTCAGATGAAGATGAAGACAAGAGTCTTGGTGTTCAAGTGAAGATGAAGGTCCTGGTATTCAGATGAAGATGAGGGTCCTGGTCTTCAGATGAAGATAAGGATCCTGGTCTTCAGATGAAGATGAACAGGAAGATGAGAGTCCTAATGTTCAGGTGCAGATATTGACGAGAGTCCTGGTCTTCAGATGAAGATGAGAGTCCTGGTCTTGAGATGAAGATGAAGATCCTGGTCTTCAGATGAACATGAAGACGAGAGTCTTGGTGTTCAGATGAAGACGAGAGTTCTGGTCTTCAGATGAAGATGAAGACAAGAGTCTTGGTGTTCAGATGAAGACGAGAGTCCTGGTCTTCAGATGAAGACGAGAGTCCTGGTCTTCAGATCAAGATGAAGACAAGAGTCTTGGTGTTCAAGTGAAGATGAAGGTCCTGGTATTCAGATGAAGATGAGAGTCCTGGTCTTCAGATGAAGATGAGGATCCTGGTCTTCAGATGAAGATGAAAAGGAAGACGAGAGTCCTGGTGTTCAGGTGAAGATGAAGACGAGACTCCTGGTCTTCAGATGAAGACAAGGGTCCTGGTGTTCATATGAAGATGAAGACAAGAGTCATGGTGTTCAAGTGAAGATGAAGGTCCTGGTATTCAGATGAAGACGAGGGTCCTGGTCTTCAGATGAAGATGAGAGTCGAGGTTTTCAGATGAAGATGAAGATCCTGGTCTTCAGATGAAGATGACCATGAAGACGAGAGTCTTCGTGTTCAGGTGAAGATGAAGGTCCTCGTATTCAGATGAAGATGAGGGTCCTGGTGTTCAGATGAAGACCAGAGTCCTGGTCTTCAGATGAAGATGAAGACAAGAGTCTTGGTGTTCAAGTGAAGATGAAGGTCCTGGTATTCAGGTGAAGATGAGAGTCCTGGTCTTCAGATGAAGATAAGGATCCTTGTCTTCAGATGAAGATGAACAGGAAGATGAGAGTCCTAATATTCAGGTGAAGATATAGACGAGAGTCCTGGTCTTCAGATGAAGACGAGGGTCCTGGTGTTCAGATGAAGATTAAGACGAAAGTCCTGGTCTTCTGATGAAGACGAGGGTCTTGGTGTTCAGATGAAGTTGAAGACAAGCGTCTTGGTGTTCAAGTGAAGATGAAGGTCCTGGTATTCAGATGAGAACGAGGGTCCTGGTCTTCAGATGAAGATGAATAGGAAGACGAGAGTCCTGGTTTTCAGGTGAAGATGAAGACGAGAGTCCTGGTCTTCAGATGAAGACGAGGGTCCTGGTGTTCAGATGAAGATGAGGGTCCTGGTGTTCAGATGAAGACAAGAGTATTGGTGTACAAGTGAAGATGAAGGTCCTGGTCTTCAGATGAAGATAAGAGTCCTGGTCTTCAGATGAAGACCCTGGTCTTCAGATGAAGATGAACATGAAGACGAGAGTCTTGGTGTTCAGGTGAAGATGAAGGTCCTGATATTCAGATGAAGATGAAGACGAGTGTCCTGGTGTTCAGATGAAGATGAAGACGAGAGTCCTGGTTTTCAGATGAAGATGAAGACAAGAGTCTTGGTGTTCAAGTGAAGATGAAGGTCCTGGTTTTCAGATGAAGACGAGGGTCCTGGTCTTCAGATGAAGATGAGAGTCCTGGTCTTTGGATGAAGATGAAGATCCTGGTCTTCAGATGAAGATGAACATGAAGACGAGAGTCTTGGTGTTCAGATGAAGATGAAGACGAGAGTCCTGGTCTTCAGATGAAGACGAGGGTCCTGGTATTCAGATGAAGATGAAGACAAGAGTCTTGGTGTTCAAGTAAAGTTGAACGTCCTGGTATTCAGATGAAGGTGAACATGAAAACGAGAGTCTTGGTGTTCAGATGAAGATGAAGGTCCTGGTATTCAGATGAAGATGAAGACGAGGGTCCTGGTGTTCAGATGAAGATGAAGACGAGAGTCCTGGTCTTCAGATGAAGATGAAGACAAGAGTCTTGGTGTTCAAGTGAAGATGAAGGTCCTGGTATTCAGATGAAGATGACAGTCCTGGTCTTCAGATGAAGATGAAGATGAGGGTCCTGGTCTTCAGATGAAGATGAGAGTCCTGGTCTTCAGATGAAGACGAGAGTCCTGGTCTTCAGATGAAGATGAAGACAAGAGTCTTGGTGTTCAAGTGAAGATGAAGGTCCTGGTATTCAGATGAAGATGAGAGTCCTGGTCTTCAGATGAAGATGAGGATCCTGGTCTTCAGATGAAGATGTACAGGAAGACGAGAGTCCTGGTGTTCAGGTGAAGATGAAGACGAGAGTCCTGGTCTTCAGATGAAAACGAGGGTCCTGGTGTTCACATGAAGATGAAGACAAGAGTCTTGGTGTCCAAGTGAAGATGAAGGTCCTGGTATTCAGATGAAGACGAGGGTCCTGGTCTTCAGATGAAAATGAGAGTCCTGGTCTTTGGATGAAGATGAAGATCCTGGTCTTCAGATGAAGATGAACATGAAGACGAGAGTCTTGGTGTTCAGATGAAGATGAAGACGAGAGTCCTGGTCTTCAGATGAAGACGAGGGTCCTGGTATTCAGATGAAGATGAAGACAAGAGTCTTGGTGTTCAAGTAAAGATGAACGTCCTGGTATTCAGATGAAGGTGAACATGAAAACGAGAGTCTTGGTGTTCAGATGAAGATAAAGGTCCTGGTATTCAGATGAAAATTAAGACGAGAGTCCTGGTCTTCAGATGAAGACGAGAGTTCTGGTCTTCAGATGAAGATGAAGATGAAGACAAGAGTCTTGGTGTTCAAGTGAAGATGAAGGTCCTGGTATTTAGATGAAGACGAGGGTCCTGGTCTTCAGATGAAGATGAGAGTCCAGGTTTTCAGATGAAGATGAAGACCCTGGTCTTCAGATGAAGATGAACATGAAGACAAGAGTCTTGGTGTTCAAGTGAAGATGAAGGTCCTGGTATTCAGATGAAGATGAGAGTCCTGGTCTTCAGATGAAGATGAGGATCCTGGTCTTTAGATGAAGATGAACAGGAAGACGAGGGTCCTGGTGTTCAGATGAAGATGAAGACAAGAGTCTTGGTGTTCAAGTAAAGATGAAGGTCCTGGTATTCAGATGAAGGTGAACATGAAGACGAGAGTCTTGGTATTCAGATGAAGATAAAGGTCCTGGTATTCAGATGAAGATGAAGACGAGGGTCCTGGTGTTCAGATGAAAATGAAGACGAGAGTCCTGGTCTTCAGATGAAGACGAGAGTCCTGGTGTTCAGATGTAGACAAGAGTCTTGGTGTTCAAGTGAAGATGAGGGTCCTGGTATTCAGATGAAGACGAGGGTCCTGGTCTTCAGATGAAGATGAGAGTCCTGGTCTTTGGATGAAGATGAAGATCCTGGTCTTCAGATGAAGATGAACATGAAGACGAGAGTCTTGGTGTTCAGATGAAGATGAAGACGAGAGTCCTGGTCTTCAGATGAAGACGAGGGTCCTGGTATTCAGATGAAGATGAAGACAAGAGTCTTGGTGGTCAAGTAAAGATGAACGTCCTGGTATTCAGATGAAGGTGAACATGAAAACGAGAGTCTTGGTGTTCAGATGAAGATGAAGGTCCTGGTATTCAGATGAAAATTAAGACGAGAGTCCTGGTCTTCAGATGAAGACGAGAGTTCTGGTCTTCAGATGAAGATGAAGATGAAGACAAGAGTCTTGGTGTTCAAGTGAAGATGAAGGTCCTGGTATTCAGATGAAAATTAAGACGAGAGTCCTGGTCTTCAGATGAAGACGAGAGTTCTGGTCTTCAGATGAAGATGAAGATGAAGACAAGAGTCTTGGTGTTCAAGTGAAGATGAAGGTCCTGGTATTTAGATGAAGACGAGGGTCCTGGTCTTCAGATGAAGATGAGAGTCCAGGTTTTCAGATGAAGATGAAGACCCTGGTCTTCAGATGAAGATGAACATGAAGACAAGAGTCTTGGTGTTCAAGTGAAGATGAAGGTCCTGGTATACAGATGAAGATGAGAGTCCTGGTCTTCAGATGAAGATGAGGATCCTGGTCTTTAGATGAAGATGAACAGGAAGACGAGGGTCCTGGTGTTCAGATGAAGATGAAGACAAGAGTCTTGGTGTTCAAGTGAAGATGAAGGTCCTGGTATTCAGATGAAGATGAACATGAAGATGAGAGTCTTGGTGTTCAGATGTAGACAAGAGTCTTGGTGTTCAAGTGAAGATGAGGGTCCTGGTATTCAGATGAAGACGAGGGTCCTGGTCTTCAGATGAAGATGAGAGTCCTGGTCTTTGGATGAAGATGAAGATCCTGGTCTTCAGATGAAGATGAACATGAAGACGAGAGTCTTGGTGTTCAGATGAAGATGAAGACGAGAGTCCTGGTCTTCAGATGAAGACGAGGGTCCTGGTATTCAGATGAAGATGAAGACAAGAGTCTTGGTGGTCAAGTAAAGATGAACGTCCTGGTATTCAGATGAAGGTGAACATGAAAACGAGAGTCTTGGTGTTCAGATGAAGATGAAGGTCCTGGTATTCAGATGAAAATTAAGACGAGAGTCCTGGTCTTCAGATGAAGACGAGAGTTCTGGTCTTCAGATGAAGATGAAGATGAAGACAAGAGTCTTGGTGTTCAAGTGAAGATGAAGGTCCTGGTATTCAGATGAAAATTAAGACGAGAGTCCTGGTCTTCAGATGAAGACGAGAGTTCTGGTCTTCAGATGAAGATGAAGATGAAGACAAGAGTCTTGGTGTTCAAGTGAAGATGAAGGTCCTGGTATTTAGATGAAGACGAGGGTCCTGGTCTTCAGATGAAGATGAGAGTCCAGGTTTTCAGATGAAGATGAAGACCCTGGTCTTCAGATGAAGATGAACATGAAGACAAGAGTCTTGGTGTTCAAGTGAAGATGAAGGTCCTGGTATACAGATGAAGATGAGAGTCCTGGTCTTCAGATGAAGATGAGGATCCTGGTCTTTAGATGAAGATGAACAGGAAGACGAGGGTCCTGGTGTTCAGATGAAGATGAAGACAAGAGTCTTGGTGTTCAAGTGAAGATGAAGGTCCTGGTATTCAGATGAAGATGAACATGAAGATGAGAGTCTTGGTGTTCAGGTGAAGATGAAGGTCCTGGTATTCAGATGAAGATGAGGGTCCTGGTGTTCAGATGAAGATGACAGTCCTGGTCTTCTGATGAAGACGAGGGTCTTGGTGTCCGGATGAAGATAAAGACAAGAGTCTTGGTGTTCAAGTGAAGATGAAGGTATTGGTATACAGATGAAGACAAGGGTCCTGGTCTTCAGATGAAGATGAGAGTCCTGGTCTTCAGATGAAGATGAGGATCCTGGTCTTCAGATGAAGATGAACAGGAAGACGAGAGTCCTGGTGTTCAGATGAAGATGAAGACGAGAGTCCTGGTCTTCAGATGAAGATGAGAGTCCTGTTCTTCAGATGAAGATGAAGACAAAAGTCTTGGTGTTCAAGTGAACATGAAGGTCATGGTATTCAGATGAATATGAGAGTCCTGGTCTTCAGATGAATATGAGAGTCCTGGTCTTCAGATGAATATGAAGACAAGAGTCTTGGTGTTCAAGTGAAGATGAAGGTCATGGTATTCAGATGAAGATGAGAGTCCTGGTCTTCAGATGAAGATGAGGATCCTGGTCTTCAGATGAAGATGAACAGGAAGACGAGAGTCCTGGTCTTCAGATAAAGATGAAGATCCTGGTATTCAGATGAAGGTGAACATTAAAACGAGAGTCTTGGTGTTCAGATGAAGATGAAGGTCCTGGTATTCAGATGAAAATTAAGACGAGAGTCCTGGTCTTCAGATGAAGACGAGAGTTCTGGTCTTCAGATGAAGATGAAGATGAAGACAAGAGTCTTGGTGTTCAAGTGAAGATGAAGGTCCTGGTATTTAGATGAAGACGGGGGTCCTGGTCTTCAGATGAAGATGAGAGTCCAGGTTTTCAGATGAAGATGAAGACCCTGGTCTTCAGATGAAGATGAACATGAAGACAAGAGTCTTGGTGTTCAAGTGAAGATGAAGGTCCTGGTATACAGATGAAGATGAGAGTCCTGGTCTTCAGATGAAGATGAGGATCCTGGTCTTTAGATGAAGATGAACAGGAAGACGAGGGTCCTGGTGTTCAGATGAAGATGAAGACAAGAGTCTTGGTGTTCAAGTGAAGATGAAGGTCCTGGTATTCAGATGAAGATGAACATGAAGACGAGAGTCTTGGTGTTCAGGTGAAGATGAAGGTCCTGGTATTCAGATGAAGATGAGGGTCCTGGTGTTCAGATGAAGATGACAGTCCTGGTCTTCTGATGAAGACGAGGGTCTTGGTGTCCGGATGAAGATAAAGACAAGAGTCTTGGTGTTCAAGTGAAGATGAAGGTATTGGTATACAGATGAAGACAAGGGTCCTGGTCTTCAGATGAAGATGAGAGTCCTGGTCTTCAGATGAAGATGAGGATCCTGGTCTTCAGATGAAGATGAACAGGAAGACGAGAGTCCTGGTGTTCAGATGAAGATGAAGACGAGAGTCCTGGTCTTCAGATGAAGATGAGAGTCCTGTTCTTCAGATGAAGATGAAGACAAGAGTCTTGGTGTTCAAGTGAACATGAAGGTCATGGTATTCAGATGAATATGAGAGTCCTGGTCTTCAGATGAATATGAGAGTCCTGGTCTTCAGATGAATATGAAGACAAGAGTCTTGGTGTTCAAGTGAAGATGAAGGTCATGGTATTCAGATGAAGATGAGAGTCCTGGTCTTCAGATGAAGATGAGGATCCTGGTCTTCAGATGAAGATGAACAGGAAGACGAGAGTCCTGGTCTTCAGATAAAGATGAAGATCCTGGTCTTCAGATGAAGCTGAACATGAAGAAGAGAGTCTTGGTGTTCAGGTGAAGATGAAGGTCCTGGTATTCAGATGCAGATGAATACGAGGGTCCTGGTGTTCAGATGAAGATGAGAGTCCTGGTCTTCGGATGAAGACGAGAGTCCTGGTCTTCAGATCAAGATGAAGACAAGAGACTTGGTGTTCAAGTGAAGATGAAGGTCCTGGTATTCAGATGAAGATGAGAGTCCTGGTCTTCAGATGAAAATGGAGACAAGAATCTTGGTGTTCAAGTGAAGATGAAGGTCCTGGTATTCAGATGAAGATGAGAGTCCTGGTCTTCAGATGAAGATGAGGATCCTGGTATTCAGATGAAGGTGAACATTAAAACGAGAGTCTTGGTGTTCAGATGAAGATAAAGGTCCTGGTATTCAGATGAAAATTAAGACGAGAGTCCTGGTCTTCAGATGAAGACGAGAGTTCTGGTCTTCAGATGAAGATGAAGATGAAGACAAGAGTCTTGGTGTTCAAGTGAAGATGAAGGTCCTGGTATTTAGATGAAGACGAGGGTCCTGGTCTTGAGATGAAGATGAGAGTCCAGGTTTTCAGATGAAGATGAAGACCCTGGTCTTCAGATGAAGATGAACATGAAGACAAGAGTCTTGGTGTTCAAGTGAAGATGAAGGTCCTGGTATACAGATGAAGATGAGAGTCCTGGTCTTCAGATGAAGATGAGGATCCTGGTCTTTAGATGAAGATGAACAGGAAGACGAGGGTCCTGGTGTTCAGATGAAGATGAAGACAAGAGTCTTGGTGTTCAAGTGAAGATGAAGGTCCTGGTATTCAGATGAAGATGAACATGAAGACGAGAGTCTTGGTGTTCAGGTGAAGATGAAGGTCCTGGTATTCAGATGAAGATGAGGGTCCTGGTGTTCAGATGAAGATGACAGTCCTGGTCTTCTGATGAAGACGAGGGTCTTGGTGTCCGGATGAAGATAAAGACAAGAGTCTTGGTGTTCAAGTGAAGATGAAGGTATTGGTATACAGATGAAGACAAGGGTCCTGGTCTTCAGATGAAGATGAGAGTCCTGGTCTTCAGATGAAGATGAGGATCCTGGTCTTCAGATGAAGATGAACAGGAAGACGAGAGTCCTGGTGTTCAGATGAAGATGAAGACGAGAGTCCTGGTCTTCAGATGAAGATGAGAGTCCTGTTCTTCAGATGAAGATGAAGACAAGAGTCTTGGTGTTCAAGTGAACATGAAGGTCATGGTATTCAGATGAATATGAGAGTCCTGGTCTTCAGATGAAGATGAGAGTCCTGGTCTTCAGATGAAGATGAGGATCCTGGTCTTCAGATGAAGATGAACAGGAAGACGAGAGTCCTGGTCTTCAGATAAAGATGAAGATCCTGGTCTTCAGATGAAGCTGAACATGAAGAAGAGAGTCTTTGTGTTCAGGTGAAGATGAAGGTCCTGGTATTCAGATGCAGATGAATACGAGGGTCCTGGTGTTCAGATGAAGATGAGAGTCCTGGTCTTCGGATGAAGACGAGAGTCCTGGTCTTCAGATCAAGATGAAGACAAGAGACTTGGTGTTCAAGTGAAGATGAAGGTCCTGGTATTCAGATGAAGATGAGAGTCCTGGTCTTCAGATGAAAATGGAGACAAGAATCTTGGTGTTCAAGTGAAGATGAAGGTCCTGGTATTCAGATGAAGATGAGAGTCCTGGTCTTCAGATGAAGATGAGGATCCTGGTCTTCAGATGAAGATGAACATGAAGACGAGAGTCTTGGTGTTCAGGTGAAGATGAAGACAAAAGTCTTGGTGTTCAACTGAAGATGAAGGTTCTGGAATTCAGATGAAGACGAGTGTCCTGGTGTTCAGTTGAAGACAAGTGTCTTGGTGTACAAGTGAAGATGAAGGTCCTGGTATTCAGATGAAGACGAGAGTCCTGGTCTTCTGATGAAGACGAGGGTCCTGGTGTAAAGGGGAAGATGAAGACGAGAGTCCTGGTCTTCAGATGAAGATGAACAGGAAGACGAGAGTCCTGGTGTTCAGGTGAAGATGAAGACGAGAGTCCTGGTCTTCAGATGAAAACGAGGGTCCTGGTGTTCATATGAAGATGAAGACAAGAGTCTTGGTGTTCAAGTGAAGATAAAGGTCCTGTTATTCAGATGAAGACGAGGATCCTGGTCTTCAGATGAAGATGAGAGTCCAGGTTTTCAGATGAAGATGAAGATCCTGGTCTTCCGATGAAGATGAACATGAAGACGAGAGTCTTGGTGTTCAGGTGAAGATGAAGGTCCTGGTATTCAGATGAAGATGAAGACAAGGGTCCTGGTGTTCAGATGAAGATGAAGACGAGAGTCCTGGTCTTCAGATGAAGACGAGAGTCCTGGTGTTCAGATGAAGATGAAGACAAGAGTCTTGGTGTTCAAGTGAAGATGAAGGTCCTGGTATTCAGGTGAAGATAAGGATCCTTGTCTTCAGATGAAGATGAACAGGAAGATGAGAGTCCTAGTGTTCATGTGAAGATATAGACGAGAGTCCTGGTCTTCAGATGAAGACGAGGGTCCTGTTGTTCAGATGAAGATGAAGACGAGAGTCCTGGTCTTCAGATGAAGATGAAGACAAGAGTCTTGGTGTTCAAGTGAAGTTGAAGGTCCTGGTCTTCAGATGAAAATGGAGACAAGAATCTTGGTGTTCAAGTGAAGATGAAGGTCCTGGTATTCAGGTGAAGATAAGGATCCTTGTCTTCAGATGAAGATGAACAGGAAGATGAGAGTCCCAGTGTTCATGTGAAGATATAGACGAGAGTCCTGGTCTTCAGATGAAGACGAGGGTCCTGGTGTTCAGATGAAGATGAAGACGAGAGTCCTGGTCTTCAGATGAAGACGAGAGTCCTGGTGTTCAGATGAAGATGAAGACAAGAGTCTTGGTGTTCAAGTGAAGATGAAGGTCCTGGTATTCAGGTGAAGATAAGGATCCTTGTCTTCAGATGAAGATGAACAGGAAGATGAGAGTCCTAGTGTTCATGTGAAGATATAGACGAGAGTCCTGGTCTTCAGATGAAGACGAGGGTCCTGTTGTTCAGATGAAGATGAAGACGAGAGTCCTGGTCTTCAGATGAAGATGAAGACAAGAGTCTTGGTGTTCAAGTGAAGTTGAAGGTCCTGGTCTTCAGATGAAAATGGAGACAAGAATCTTGGTGTTCAAGTGAAGATGAAGGTCCTGGTATTCAGATGAAGATGAGAGTCCTGGTCTTCAGATGAAGATGAGGATCCTGGTCTTCAGATGAAGATGAACATGAAGAGGAGAGTCTTGGTGTTCAGGTGAAGATGAAGACAAAAGTCTTGGTGTTCAACTGAAGATGAAGGTTCTGGAATTCAGATGAAGACGAGTGTCCTGGTGTTCAGTTGAAGACAAGTGTCTTGGTGTACAAGTGAAGATGAAGGTCCTGGTATTCAGATGAAGACGAGAGTCCTGGTCTTCTGATGCAGACGAGGGTCCTGGTGTAAAGGGGAAGATGAAGACGAGAGTCCTGGTCTTCAGATGAAGATGAACAGGAAGACGAGAGTCCTGGTGTTCAGGTGAAGATGAAGACGAGAGTCCTGGTCTTCAGATGAAAACGAGGGTCCTGGTGTTCATATGAAGATGAAGACAAGAGTCTTGGTGTTCAAGTGAAGATAAAGGTCCTGTTATTCAGATGAAGACGAGGATCCTGGTCTTCAGATGAAGATGAGAGTCCAGGTTTTCAGATGAAGATGAAGATCCTGGTCTTCCGATGAAGATGAACATGAAGACGAGAGTCTTGGTGTTCAGGCGAAGATGAAGGTCCTGGTATTCAGATGAAGATGAAGACAAGGGTCCTGGTGTTCAGATGAAGATGAAGACGAGAGTCCTGGTCTTCAGATGAAGACGAGAGTCCTGGTGTTCAGATGAAGATGAAGACAAGAGTCTTGGTGTTCAAGTGAAGATGAAGGTCCTGGTATTCAGGTGAAGATAAGGATCCTTGTCTTCAGATGAAGATGAACAGGAAGATGAGAGTCCTTGTGTTCATGTGAAGATATAGACGAGAGTCCTGGTCTTCAGATGAAGACGAGGGTCCTGTTGTTCAAATGAAGATGAAGACGAGAGTCCTGGTCTTCAGATGAAGATGAAGACAAGATTCTTGGTGTTCAAGTGAAGTTGAAGGTCCTGGTCTTCAGATGAAGACGAGGGTCCTGGTGTTAAGATGAAGATGAGAGTTCTGGTCGTCAGATGAAGACGAGAGTCCTGGTCTTCAGATGAAGATGAAGATGAAGACAAGAGTTTTGGTGTTCAAGTGAAGATGAAGGTCCTGGTATTCAGATGAAGATGAGAGTTCTGGTCTTCAGATGAAGATGAGGATCTTGGTCTTCAGATGAAAATGAACAGGAAGACGAGAGTCCTGGTGTTCAGGTGAAGATGAAGACGAGAGTCCTGGTCTTCAGATGAAGACGAGAGTCGTGGTCTTCAGATGAAGACAAGATTCTTGGTGTTCAAGTGAAGATGAAGGTCCTGGTATTCAGATGAAGATGAGAGTCCTGGTCTTCAGATGAAGATGAGGATCCTGGTCTTTAGATGTAGATGAACAGGAAGACGAGGGTCCTGGTGTTCAGATGAAGATGAAGACAAGAGTCTTGGTGTTCAAGTGAAGATGAAGGTCCTGGTATTCAGATGAAGATGAACATGAAGACGAAAGTCTTGGTGTTCAGGTGAAGATGAAGGTCCTGGTATTCAGATGAAGATGAGGGTCCTGGTGTTCAGATGAAGATGACAGTCCTGGTCTTCTGATGAAGACGAGGGTCTTGGTGTCCGGATGAAGATAAAGACAAGAGTCTTGGTGTTCAAGTGAAGATGAACGTATTGGTATTCAGATGAAGACAAGGGTCCTGGTCTTCAGATGAAGATGAGAGTCCTGGTCTTCAGATGAAGATGAGGATCCTGGTCTTCAGATGAAGATGAACAGGAAGACGAGAGTCCTGGTGTTCAGATGAAGACGAGAGTCCTGGTCTTCAGATGAAGATGAGAGTCCTGGTCTTCAGATGAAGATGAAGACAAGAGTCTTGGTGTTCAAGTGAAGATGAAGGTCATGGTATTCAGATGAAGATGAGAGTCCTGGTCTTCAGATGAAGATGAGAGTCCTGGTCTTCATATGAAGATGAAGACAAGAGTCTTGGTGTTCAAGTGAAGATGAAGGTCATGGTATTCAGATGAAGATGAGAGTCCTGGTCTTCAGATGAAGATGAGGATCCTGGTCTTCAGATGAAGATGAACAGGAAGACGAGAGTCCTGGTCTTCAGATAAAGATGAAGATCCTGTTCTTCAGATGAAGATGAACATGAAGACGAGAGTCTTGGTGTTCACGTGAAGATGAAGGTCCTGGTATTCAGATGAAGATGAAGACGAGGGTCCTGGTGTTCAGATGAAGATGAGAGTCCTGGTCTTCGGATGAAGACGAGAGTCCTGGTCTTCAGATGAAGACAAGAGACTTGGTGTTCAAGTGAAGATGAAGGTCCTGGTATTCAGATGAAGATGAGAGTCCTGGTCTTAAGATGAAGATGAGAGTCCTGGTCTTCAGATGAAGAGGAGAGTCCTGGTCTTCAGATGAAGACGAGAGTCCTGGTCTTCAGATGAAGATGAAGACAAGAATCTTGGTGTTCAAGTGAAGATGAAGGTCCTGGTATTCAGGTGAAGACGAGGGTCCTGGTCATCAGATGAAGATAAGAGTTCTGGTTTCAGATGAAGATCCTGGTCTTCAGATGAAGATGAACACGAGGGTCTTGGTGATCAGATGAAGATGAAGATGAGAGTCCTGGTCTTCTGATGAAGACGAGGGTCCTGGTTTTCAGATGAAGATGAAGACAAGAGTCTTGGTGTTCAAGTGAAGATGAAGGTCCTGGTATTCAGATGAAGACGAGGGTCCTGGTCTTCAGATGAAGATGAGAGTCCTGGTCTTCAGATGAAGATGAGAGTCCTGGTCTTTCGATGAAGATGAAGATCCTGGTCTTCGGATGAAGATGAACATGAAGACGAGAGTCTTGGTGTTCAGGTGAAGATGAAAGTCCTGGTATTCAGATGAAGATGAACATGAGGGTCCTGGTGTTCAGATGAACACGAAGACGAGAGTCCTGGTCTTCAGATGAAGATGAAGACAAGAGTCTTGGTGTTCAAGTGAAGATGAAGGTCCTGGTATTCAGGTGAAGATGAGAGTCCTGGTCTTCAGATGAAGATAAGGATGCTGGTCTTCAGATGAAGATGAAAAGGAAGACGATAGTCCTGGTCTTCAGATGAAGATGAAGACAAGAGTCTTGGTGTTCAAGTGAAGTTGAAGGTCCTGCTCTTCAGATGAAGACGAGGGTCCTGGTGTTAAGATGAAGACAAGAGTCTGGGTGTACAAGTGAAGATGAAGGTCCTGGTATTCAGATGAAGATGAGGTTCCTGGTCTTCAGATGAAGATGAAGGTCCTGGTATTCAGATGAAGACGAGGTTCCTGGTCTTCAGATGAAGATGAAGTCCTGGTCTTCAGATGAAGATGAAGATCCTGGTCTTCAGATGAAGATGAACATGAAGACGAGAGTCTTGGTGTTCAGGTAAAGATGAAGGTCCTGGTATTCAGATGAAGATGAACACGAGGGTCCTGGTGTTCAGATGAAGATGAAGACGAGAGTCCTGGTCTTCAGATGAAGACGAGAGTCCTGATATTCAGATGAAGACAAGAGTCTTGGTGTTCAAGTGAAGATGAAGGTCCTGGTATTCAGATGAAGATGAAGGTCCTGGTCTTCAGATGAAGATGAAGATGAGAGTCCTGGTCTTCAGATGAAGATGAGGATCCTGGTCTTCAGATGAAGATGAACAGGAAGACGAGAGTCCTGGTGTTCAGATGAAGATGAAGACAAGAGTCCTGGTCTTCAGATGAAGACGAGAGTCCTGGTCTTATGATGAACATGAAGATGAAGACAAGAGTCTTGGTGTTCAAGTGAAGATGATGGTCCTGGTATTCAGATGAAGATGAGAGTCCTGGTCTTCACATGAAGATGAGGATCCTGGTCTTCAGATGAAGATGAAGAGGAAGCCGAGAGTCCTGGTCTTCAGATGAAGATGAAGATCCTGGTCTTCAGATGAAGATGAACATGAAGACGAGAGTCTTGGTGTTCAGGTGAAGATGAAGGTCCTGGTATTCAGATGAAGATGAAGACGAGGGTCCTGGTGTTCAGATGAAGATGAAGACAAGAGTCCTGGTCTTCAGATGAAGATGAGAGTCCTGGTCTTCAGATGAAGATGAAGACAAGAGTCTTGATGTTCAAGTGAAGATGAAGGTCCTGGTATTCAGATGAAGATGAGAGTCATGGTATTCAGATGAAGACGAGAGTCCTGGTCTTCAGAATAAGATGAGAGTCCTGGTCTTCAGATGAAGACGAGAGTCCTGGTCTTCAGATGAAGATGAAGACAAGAATCTTGGTGTTCAAGTGAAGATGAAGGTCCTGGTATTCAGATGAAGATGAGGGTCCTAGTCTTCAGATGAAGATAAGAGTCCTGGTCTTCAGATGAAGACCCTGGTCTTCAGATGAAGATGAACATGAAGACGAGAGTCTTGGTGTTCAGGTGAAGATGAAGGTCCTGGTATTCAGATGAAGATGAACACGAGGGTCCTGGTGTTCAGATGAACATGAAGACAAGAGTCTTGGTGTTCAAGTGAAGATGAAGGTCCTGGTATTCAGATGAAGATGAACATGAAGACGAGAGTCTTGGTGTTCAGGTGAAGATGAAGGTCCTGGTATTCAGATGAAGATGAGGGTCCTGGTCTTCAGATGAAGATGAGGATCCTGGTCTTCAGATGAAGATGAACATGAAGACGAGAGTCTTGGTGTTCAGGTGAAGATGAAGACAAAAGTCTTGGTGTTCAACTGAAGATGAAGGTTCTGGAATTCAGATGAAGACGAGTGTCCTGGTGTTCAGTTGAAGACAAGTGTCTTGGTGTACAAGTGAAGATGAAGGTCCTGGTATTCAGATGAAGACGAGAGTCCTGGTCTTCTGATGCAGACGAGGGTCCTGGTGTAAAGGGGAAGATGAAGACGAGAGTCCTGGTCTTCAGATGAAGATGAACAGGAAGACGAGAGTCCTGGTGTTCAGGTGAAGATGAAGACGAGAGTCCTGGTCTTCAGATGAAAACGAGGGTCCTGGTGTTCATATGAAGATGAAGACAAGAGTCTTGGTGTTCAAGTGAAGATAAAGGTCCTGTTATTCAGATGAAGACGAGGATCCTGGTCTTCAGATGAAGATGAGAGTCCAGGTTTTCAGATGAAGATGAAGATCCTGGTCTTCCGATGAAGATGAACATGAAGACGAGAGTCTTGGTGTTCAGGCGAAGATGAAGGTCCTGGTATTCAGATGAAGATGAAGACAAGGGTCCTGGTGTTCAGATGAAGATGAAGACGAGAGTCCTGGTCTTCAGATGAAGACGAGAGTCCTGGTGTTCAGATGAAGATGAAGACAAGAGTCTTGGTGTTCAAGTGAAGATGAAGACAAGATTCTTGGTGTTCAAGTGAAGTTGAAGGTCCTGGTCTTCAGATGAAGACGAGGGTCCTGTTGTTCAAATGAAGATGAAGACGAGAGTCCTGGTCTTCAGATGAAGATGAAGACAAGATTCTTGGTGTTCAAGTGAAGTTGAAGGTCCTGGTCTTCAGATGAAGACGAGGGTCCTGGTGTTAAGATGAAGATGAGAGTTCTGGTCGTCAGATGAAGACGAGAGTCCTGGTCTTCAGATGAAGATGAAGATGAAGACAAGAGTTTTGGTGTTCAAGTGAAGATGAAGGTCCTGGTATTCAGATGAAGATGAGAGTTCTGGTCTTCAGATGAAGATGAGGATCTTGGTCTTCAGATGAAAATGAACAGGAAGACGAGAGTCCTGGTGTTCAGGTGAAGATGAAGACGAGAGTCCTGGTCTTCAGATGAAGACGAGAGTCGTGGTCTTCAGATGAAGACAAGATTCTTGGTGTTCAAGTGAAGATGAAGGTCCTGGTATTCAGATGAAGATGAGAGTCCTGGTCTTCAGATGAAGATGAGGATCCTGGTCTTTAGATGTAGATGAACAGGAAGACGAGGGTCCTGGTGTTCAGATGAAGATGAAGACAAGAGTCTTGGTGTTCAAGTGAAGATGAAGGTCCTGGTATTCAGATGAAGATGAACATGAAGACGAAAGTCTTGGTGTTCAGGTGAAGATGAAGGTCCTGGTATTCAGATGAAGATGAGGGTCCTGGTGTTCAGATGAAGATGACAGTCCTGGTCTTCTGATGAAGACGAGGGTCTTGGTGTCCGGATGAAGATAAAGACAAGAGTCTTGGTGTTCAAGTGAAGATGAACGTATTGGTATTCAGATGAAGACAAGGGTCCTGGTCTTCAGATGAAGATGAGAGTCCTGGTCTTCAGATGAAGATGAGGATCCTGGTCTTCAGATGAAGATGAACAGGAAGACGAGAGTCCTGGTGTTCAGATGAAGACGAGAGTCCTGGTCTTCAGATGAAGATGAGAGTCCTGGTCTTCAGATGAAGATGAAGACAAGAGTCTTGGTGTTCAAGTGAAGATGAAGGTCATGGTATTCAGATGAAGATGAGAGTCCTGGTCTTCAGATGAAGATGAGAGTCCTGGTCTTCATATGAAGATGAAGACAAGAGTCTTGGTGTTCAAGTGAAGATGAAGGTCATGGTATTCAGATGAAGATGAGAGTCCTGGTCTTCAGATGAAGATGAGGATCCTGGTCTTCAGATGAAGATGAACAGGAAGACGAGAGTCCTGGTCTTCAGATAAAGATGAAGATCCTGTTCTTCAGATGAAGATGAACATGAAGACGAGAGTCTTGGTGTTCAGGTGAAGATGAAGGTCCTGGTATTCAGATGAAGATGAAGACGAGGGTCCTGGTGTTCAGATGAAGATGAGAGTCCTGGTCTTCGGATGAAGACGAGAGTCCTGGTCTTCAGATGAAGACAAGAGACTTGGTGTTCAAGTGAAGATGAAGGTCCTGGTATTCAGATGAAGATGAGAGTCCTGGTCTTAAGATGAAGATGAGAGTCCTGGTCTTCAGATGAAGAGGAGAGTCCTGGTCTTCAGATGAAGACGAGAGTCCTGGTCTTCAGATGAAGATGAAGACAAGAATCTTGGTGTTCAAGTGAAGATGAAGGTCCTGGTATTCAGGTGAAGACGAGGGTCCTGGTCATCAGATGAAGATAAGAGTTCTGGTTTCAGATGAAGATCCTGGTCTTCAGATGAAGATGAACACGAGGGTCTTGGTGATCAGATGAAGATGAAGATGAGAGTCCTGGTCTTCTGATGAAGACGAGGGTCCTGGTTTTCAGATGAAGATGAAGACAAGAGTCTTGGTGTTCAAGTGAAGATGAAGGTCCTGGTATTCAGATGAAGACGAGGGTCCTGGTCTTCAGATGAAGATGAGAGTCCTGGTCTTCAGATGAAGATGAGAGTCCTGGTCTTTCGATGAAGATGAAGATCCTGGTCTTCGGATGAAGATGAACATGAAGACGAGAGTCTTGGTGTTCAGGTGAAGATGAAAGTCCTGGTATTCAGATGAAGATGAACATGAGGGTCCTGGTGTTCAGATGAACACGAAGACGAGAGTCCTGGTCTTCAGATGAAGATGAAGACAAGAGTCTTGGTGTTCAAGTGAAGATGAAGGTCCTGGTATTCAGGTGAAGATGAGAGTCCTGGTCTTCAGATGAAGATAAGGATGCTGGTCTTCAGATGAAGATGAAAAGGAAGACGATAGTCCTGGTCTTCAGATGAAGATGAAGACAAGAGTCTTGGTGTTCAAGTGAAGTTGAAGGTCCTGCTCTTCAGATGAAGACGAGGGTCCTGGTGTTAAGATGAAGACAAGAGTCTGGGTGTACAAGTGAAGATGAAGGTCCTGGTATTCAGATGAAGATGAGGTTCCTGGTCTTCAGATGAAGATGAAGGTCCTGGTATTCAGATGAAGATGAGGTTCCTGGTCTTCAGATGAAGATGAAGTCCTGGTCTTCAGATGAAGATGAAGATCCTGGTCTTCAGATGAAGATGAACATGAAGACGAGAGTCTTGGTGTTCAGGTAAAGATGAAGGTCCTGGTATTCAGATGAAGATGAACACGAGGGTCCTGGTGTTCAGATGAAGATGAAGACGAGAGTCCTGGTCTTCAGATGAAGACGAGAGTCCTGATATTCAGATGAAGACAAGAGTCTTGGTGTTCAAGTGAAGATGAAGGTCCTGGTATTCAGATGAAGATGAAGGTCCTGGTCTTCAGATGAAGATGAAGATGAGAGTCCTGGTCTTCAGATGAAGATGAGGATCCTGGTCTTCAGATGAAGATGAACAGGAAGACGAGAGTCCTGGTGTTCAGATGAAGATGAAGACAAGAGTCCTGGTCTTCAGATGAAGACGAGAGTCCTGGTCTTATGATGAACATGAAGATGAAGACAAGAGTCTTGGTGTTCAAGTGAAGATGATGGTCCTGGTATTCAGATGAAGATGAGAGTCCTGGTCTTCACATGAAGATGAGGATCCTGGTCTTCAGATGAAGATGAAGAGGAAGCCGAGAGTCCTGGTCTTCAGATGAAGATGAAGATCCTGGTCTTCAGATGAAGATGAACATGAAGACGAGAGTCTTGGTGTTCAGGTGAAGATGAAGGTCCTGGTATTCAGATGAAGATGAAGACGAGGGTCCTGGTGTTCAGATGAAGATGAAGACAAGAGTCCTGGTCTTCAGATGAAGACGAGAGTCCTGGTCTTCAGATGAAGATGAAGACAAGAGTCTTGATGTTCAAGTGAAGATGAAGGTCCTGGTATTCAGATGAAGATGAGAGTCATGGTATTCAGATGAAGACGAGAGTCCTGGTCTTCAGAATAAGATGAGAGTCCTGGTCTTCAGATGAAGACGAGAGTCCTGGTCTTCAGATGAAGATGAAGACAAGAATCTTGGTGTTCAAGTGAAGATGAAGGTCCTGGTATTCAGATGAAGATGAGGGTCCTAGTCTTCAGATGAAGATAAGAGTCCTGGTCTTCAGATGAAGACCCTGGTCTTCAGATGAAGATGAACATGAAGACGAGAGTCTTGGTGTTCAGGTGAAGATGAAGGTCCTGGTATTCAGATGAAGATGAACACGAGGGTCCTGGTGTTCAGATGAACATGAAGACAAGAGTCTTGGTGTTCAAGTGAAGATGAAGGTCCTGGTATTCAGATGAAGATGAACATGAAGACGAGAGTCTTGGTGTTCAGGTGAAGATGAAGGTCCTGGTATTCAGATGAAGATGAGGGTCCTGGTGTTCAGATGAAGACGAGAGTCCTGGTCTTCTGATGAAGACGAGGGTCTTGGTGTCCGGATGAAGATGAAGACAAGAGTCTTGGTGTTCAAGTGAAGATGTAGGTATTGGTATTCAGATGAAGACAAGGGTCCTTGTGTTGAGATGAAGATGAAGATGAGAGTCCTGGTCTTCAGATGAAGATGAGAGCCCTGGGTTTCAGATGAAGATGAGGATCCTGGTCTTCAGATGAAGATGAACAGGAAGACGAGAGTCCTGGTCTTCAGATGAAGATGACGACAAGAGTCTTGGTGTTCAAGTGAAGATGAAGGTCCTGGTATTCAGATGAATATGAGAGTCCTGGTCTTCAGATGAAGAAGAGGATCCTGGTCTTCAGATGAAGATGAACAGGAAGACGAGAGTCCTGGTCTTCATATGAAGAGGAAGATGAAGGTCCTGGTCTTCAGATGAAGATAAGAGTCCTGGTCTTCAGATGAAGATCCTGGTCTTCAGATGAAACTGAACATGAAGACGAGAGTCTTGGTGTTCAGGTGAAGATGAAGGTCCTGGTATTCAGATGAAGATGAACACGAGGGTCCTGGTGTTCAGATGAACATGAAGACGAGAGTCCTGTTCTTCAGATGAAGATGAGGGTCCTGGTGTTCAGATGAAGATGAAGACGAGAGTCCTGGTCTTCTGATGAAGACGAGGGTCTTGGTGTCCGGATGAAGATGAAGACAAGAGTCTTGGTGTTCAAGTGAAGATTAAGGTATTGGTATTCAGATGAAGATGAGAGTCCTGGTCTTCAGATGAGGATGAGGATCCTGGTCTTCAGATGAAGATGAACATGAAGACGAGAGTCTTGGTGTTCAGGTGAAGATGAAGGTCCTGGTATTCAGATGAAGACGAGGGTCCTGGTGTTCAGATGAAGATGAAGACAAGAGACCTGGTCTTCAGATGAAGACGAGAGTCCTGGTCTTCAGATGAAGATGAAGACAAGAGTCTTGGTGTTCAAGTGAAGATGAAGGTCCTGGTATTCAGATGAAGATGAGAGTCATGGTCTTCAGATGAAGACGAGAGTCCTGGTCTTCAGATGAAGATGAGAGTCCTGGTCTTCAGATGAAGACGAGAGTCTTGGTCTTCAGATGAAGATGAAGACAAGAATCTTGGTGTTCAAGTGAAGATGAAGTTCCTGGTATTCAGATGAAGATGAGGGTCCTAGTCTTCAGATGAAGATAAGAGTCCTGGTCTTCAGATGAAGACCCTGGTCTTCAGATGAAGATGAACATGAAGACGAGAGTCTTGGTGTTCAGGTGAAGATGAAGGTCCTGGTATTCAGATGAAGATGAACACGAGGGTCCTGGTGTTCAGATGAACATGAAGACAAGAGTCTTGGTGTTCAAGTGAAGATGAAGGTCCTGGTATTCAGATGAAGATGAACATGAAGACGAGAGTCTTGGTGTTCAGGTGAAGATGAAGGTCCTGGTATTCAGATGAAGATGAGGGTCCTGGTGTTCAGATGAAGACGAGAGTCCTGGTCTTCTGATGAAGACGAGGGTCTTGGTGTCCGGATGAAGATGAAGACAAGAGTCTTGGTGTTCAAGTGAAGATGTAGGTATTGGTATTCAGATGAAGACAAGGGTCCTTGTGTTCAGATGAAGATGAAGATGAGAGTCCTGGTCTTCAGATGAAGATGAGAGTCCTGGGTTTCAGATGAAGATGAGGATCCTGGTCTTCAGATGAAGATGAACAGGAAGACGAGAGTCCTGGTCTTCAGATGAAGATGACGACAAGAGTCTTGGTGTTCAAGTGAAGATGAAGGTCCTGGTATTCAGATGAATATGAGAGTCCTGGTCTTCAGATGAAGAAGAGGATCCTGGTCTTCAGATGAAGATGAACAGGAAGACGAGAGTCCTGGTATTCATATGAAGAGGAAGATGAAGGTCCTGGTCTTCAGATGAAGATAAGAGTCCTGGTCTTCAGATGAAGATCCTGGTCTTCAGATGAAACTGAACATGAAGACGAGAGTCTTGGTGTTCAGGTGAAGATGAAGGTCCTGGTATTCAGATGAAGATGAACACGAGGGTCCTGGTGTTCAGATGAACATGAAGACGAGAGTCCTGTTCTTCAGATGAAGATGAGGGTCCTGGTGTTCAGATGAAGATGAAGACAAGAGTCTTGGTGTTCAAGTGAAGATGAAGGTCCTGGTATTCAAATGAAGATGAGGGTCCTGGTGTTCAGATGAAGATGAAGACGAGAGTCCTGGTCTTCTGATGAAGACGAGGGTCTTGGTGTCCGGATGAAGATGAAGACAAGAGTCTTGGTGTTCAAGTGAAGATTAAGGTATTGGTATTCAGATGAAGATGAGAGTCCTGGTCTTCAGATGAGGATGAGGATCCTGGTCTTCAGATGAAGATGAACATGAAGACGAGAGTCTTGGTGTTCAGGTGAAGATGAAGGTCCTGGTATTCAGATGAAGATGTAGACGAGGGTCCTGGTGTTCAGATGAAGATGAAGACAAGAGTCTTGGTCTTCAGATGAAGACGAGAGTCCTGGTCTTCAGATGAAGATGAAGACAAGAGTCTTGGTGTTCAAGTGAAGATGAAGGTCCTGGTATTCAGATGAAGATGAGAGTCATGGTCTTCAGATGAAGACGAGAGTCCTGGTCTTCAGATGAAGATGAGAGTCCTGGTCTTCAGATGAAGACGAGAGTCCTAGTCTTCAGATGAAGATGAAGACAAGAATCTTGGTGTTCAAGTGAAGATGTCCTGGTATTCAGATGAAGATGAGGGTCCTAGTCTTCAGATGAAGATAAGAGTCCTGGTCTTCAGATGAAGACCCTGGTCTTCAGATGAAGATGAACATGAAGACGAGAGTCTTGGTGTTCAGGTGAAGATGAGAGTCCTGGTATTCAGATGAAGATGAACACGAGGGTCCTGGTGTTCAGATGAACATGAAGACGAGAGTCCTGGTCTTCAGATGAAGACGAGGGTCCTGGTGTTCAGATGAAGACAAGAGTCTTGGTGTTCAATTGAAGATGAAGGTCCTGGTATTCAGATGAAGATGAGAGTCCTAGTCTTCAGATGAAGACAAGAGTACTGGTCTTCAGATGAAGATGAAGACAAGAGTCTTGGTGTTCAAGTGAAGATGAAGGTCCTGGTATTCAGATGAAGATGAGAGTCCTGGTCTTCAGATGAAGACGAAAGTCCTGGTCTTCAGATGAAGATAAGAGTAATGGTCTTCAGATGAAGACCCTGGTCTTGAGATGAAGATGAACATGAAGACGAGAGTCTTGGGGTTCAGGTGAAGATGAAGGTCCTGGTATTCGGATGACGATGAACATGAGGGTCCTGGTGTTCAGATGAACATGAAGACGAGAGTTCTGGTCTTCAGATGAACATGAAGATGAAGACAAGAGTCTTGGTGTTCAAGTGAAGATGAAGGTCCTGGTATTCAGATGAAGTTGAGAGTCCTGGTCTTCAGATGAAGATGAGGATCCTGGTCTTCAGATGAAGAGGAAGACGAGAGTCCTGGTCTTCAGATGAAGATGAAGATCCTGGTCTTCAGAATAAGATGAACATGAAGACGAGAGTCTTGGTGTTCAGGTGAAGATAAAGGTCCTGGTATTCAGATGAAGACAAGAGTCTTGGTGTTCAAGTGAAGATGAAGGTCCTGGTATTCAGATGAAGATGAGAGTCCTGGTCTTCAGATGAAGACGAGAGTCCTGGTCTTCAGATGAAGATGAAGACAAGAGTCTTGGTGTTCAAGTGAAGATGAAGGTCCTGGTATTCAGATGAAGATGAGAGTCCTGGTCTTCAGATGAAGACGAGAGTCCTGGTCTTCAGATGAAGATGAAGACAAGAGTCTTGGTGTTCAAGTGAAGATGAAGGTCCAGGTATTCAGATGAAGACCAGAGTCCTGGTCTTAAGATGAAGACGAAAGTCCTGGTCTTCAGATGAAGATAAGAGTAATGGTCTTCGGATGAACACCCTGGTCTTCAGATGAAGATGAACATGAAGACGAGAGTCTTGGTGTTCAGGTGAAGATGAAGGTCCTGGTATTCAGATGAAGATGAAGACGAGGGTCCTGGTGTTCAGATGAAGATGAAGACGAGAGTCCTGGTCTCCAGACGAAGGCGAGAGTCCTGGTCTTCAGATGAAGATGAAGATGAAGACAAGCGTCTTGGTGTTCAAGTGAAGATGAAGGTCCTGGTATTCAGATGAAGATGAGAGTCCTGTCTTTGGATGAAGACAAGAGTCCTGGTCTTCAGATGAAGATGAAGACAAGAATGTTGGTGTTCAAGTGAAGATGAAGGTCCTGGTATTCAGATGAAGATGAGGGTCCTGGTCTTCAGATGAATATAAGAGTCCTGGTCTTCAGATGAAGACCCTGGTCTTCAGATGAAGATGAACATGAAGACGAGAGTCTTGGGGTTCAGGTGAAGATGAAGGTCCTGGTATTCAGATGAAGAAGAAGACGAGGGTCCTGGTGTTCAGATGAACATGAAGACGAGAGTCCTGGTCTTCAGATGAAGACGAGGGTCCTGGTGTTCAGATGAAGATGAAGACAAGAGTCTTGGTGTTCAAGTGAAGATGAAGGTCCTGGTATTCAGATGAAGATGAACATGAAGACGAGAGTCTTGGTGTTCAGGTGAAGATGAAGGTCCTGGTATTCAGATGAAAATGAGGGTCCTGGTGTTCAGATGAAGATGAGAGTCCTGGTCTTCTGATGAAGACGAGGGTCTTGGTGTCTGGATGAAGATGAACACAAGAGTCTTGGTGTTCAGGTGAACATGAAGGTCCTGGTATTCAGATCAAGATGAAGACAAGGGTCCTGGTGTTCAGATGAAGATGAAGACGAGAGTCCTGGTCTTCAGATGAAGACGAGAGTCCTGGTCTTCAGATGAAGACGAGAGTCCTGGTCTTCAGATGAAGATGAAGACAAGAGTCTTGGTGTTCAAGTGAAGATGAAGGTCCTGATATTCAGATGAAGATGAGAGTCCTGGTCTTCAGATGAAGACGAAAGTCCTGGTCTTCAGATGAAGACCCTGGTCTTCAGATGAAGATGAACATGAAGACGAGAGTCTTGGGGTTCAGGTGAAAATGAAGGTCCTGGTATTCAGATGAAGATGAACACTAGGGTCTTGGTGTTCAGATGAACATGAAGACGAGAGTCCTGGTCCTCAGATGAAGACGAGGGTCCTGGTCTTCAGATGAAGATGAAGATGAAGACAAGAGTCTTGGTGGTCAAGTGAAGATGAAGGTCCTGGTATTCAGATGAAGATGAGAGTCCTGGTCTTCAGATGAAGACGAGAGTCCTGGTCTTCAGATGAAGATGAAGACAAGAGTCTTGGTGTTCAAGTGAAGATGAAGGTCCTGGTATTCAGATGAAGATGAGAGTCCTGGTCTTCAGATGAAGACGAGGGTCCTGGTCTTCAGATGAAAATAAGTGTCCTGGTCTTCACATGAAGACCCTGGTCTTCAGATGAAGATGAAGACAAGAGTCTTGGTGTTCAAGGGAAGATGAAGGTCCTGGTATTCAGATGAAGATGAGAGTCCTGGTCTTCAGATGAAGACGAGAGTCCTGGTCTTCAGATGAAGATGAAGACAAGAATATTGGTGTTCAAGTGAAGATGAAGGTCCTGGTATTCAGATGAAGACAAGGGTCCTGGTCTTCAGATGAAGATGAGAGTCCTGGTCTTCAGATGAAGATGAGGATCCTGGTCTTCAGATGAAGATGAACAGGAAGACGAGAGTCCTGGTGTTCAGATGAAGATGAAGACAAGAGTCCTGGTCTTCAGATGAAGACGAGAGTCCTGGTCTTCAGATGAACATGAAGATGAAGACAAGAGTCTTGGTGTTCAAGTGAAGATGAAGGTCCTGGTATTGAGATGAAGTTGAGAGTCCTGGTCTTCAGATGAAGATGAGGATCCTGGTCTTCAGATGAAGACGAAAGTCCTGGTCTTCAGATGAAGACCCTGGTCTTCAGATGAAGATGAACATGAAGACGAGAGTCTTGGGGTTCAGGTGAAAATGAAGGTCCTGGTATTCAGATGAAGATGAACACTAGGGTCTTGGTGTTCAGATGAACATGAAGACGAGAGTCCTGGTCCTCAGATGAAGACGAGGGTCCTGGTCTTCAGATGAAGATGAAGATGAAGACAAGAGTCTTGGTGGTCAAGTGAAGATGAAGGTCCTGGTATTCAGATGAAGATGAGAGTCCTGGTCTTCAGATGAAGACGAGAGTCCTGGTCTTCAGATGAAGATGAAGACAAGAGTCTTGGTGTTCAAGTGAAGATGAAGGTCCTGGTATTCAGATGAAGATGAGAGTCCTGGTCTTCAGATGAAGACGAGGGTCCTGGTCTTCAGATGAAAATAAGTGTCCTGGTCTTCACATGAAGACCCTGGTATTCAGATGAAGATGAAGACAAGAGTCTTGGTGTTCAAGTGAAGATGAAGGTCCTGGTATTCAGATGAAGATGAGAGTCCTGGTCTTCAGATGAAGACGAGGGTCCTGGTCTTCAGATGAAAATAAGTGTCCTGGTCTTCACATGAAGACCCTGGTCTTCAGATGAAGATGAAGACAACAGTCTTGGTGTTCAAGGGAAGATGAAGGTCCTGGTATTCAGATGAAGATGAGAGTCCTGGTCTTCAGATGAAGACGAGAGTCCTGGTCTTCAGATGAAGATGAAGACAAGAATATTGGTGTTCAAGTGAAGATGAAGGTCCTGGTATTCAGATGAAGACAAGGGTCCTGGTCTTCAGATGAAGATGAGAGTCCTGGTCTTCAGATGAAGATGAGGATCCTGGTCTTCAGATGAAGATGAACAGGAAGACGAGAGTCCTGGTGTTCAGATGAAGATGAAGACAAGAGTCCTGGTCTTCAGATGAAGACGAGAGTCCTGGTCTTCAGATGAACATGAAGATGAAGACAAGAGTCTTGGTGTTCAAGTGAAGATGAAGGTCCTGGTATTCAGATGAAGTTGAGAGTCCTGGTCTTCAGATGAAGATGAGGATCCTGGTCTTCAGATGAAGATGAAGAGGAAGACGAGAGTCCTGGTCTTCAGATGAAGATGAAGATCCTGGTCTTCAGATGAAGATGAAGTCGAGGGTCCTGGTGTTCAGATGAAGATGAAGACAAGAGTCCTGGTCTTCAGATGAAGACGAGAGTACTGGTCTTCAGATGAAGATGAAGATGAAGACAAGAGTCTTGGTATTTAAGTGAAGAAGAAGGTCCTGGCATTCAGATGAAGATGAGAGTCATGGTCTTCAGATGAAGACGAGAGTCCTGGTCTTCAGATGAAGATGAAGACAAGAGTCTTGGTGTTCAAGTGAAGATGAAGGTCCTGGTATTCAGATGAAGATGAGAGTCCTGGTCTTCGGATGAAGACGAGAGTCCTGGTCTTCAGATGAAGATGAAGACAAGAATGTTGGTGTTCAAGTGAAGATGAAGGTCCTGGTATTCAGATGAAGACGAGGGTCCTGGTCTTCAGATGAAGATAAGAGTCCTGGTCTTCAGATGAAGACCCTGGTCTTCAGATGAAGATGAACATGAAGACGAGAGTCTTGGGGTTCAGGTGAAGATGAAGGTCCTGGTATTCAGATGAAGATGAAGACGAGGGACCTGGTGTTCAGATGAACATGAAGACGAGAGTCCTGGTCTTCAGATGAAGACGAGGGTCCTGGTGTTCAGATGAAGATGAAGACAAGAGTCTTGGTGTTCAAGTGAAGATGAAGGTCCTGGTATTCAGATGAAGATGAACATGAAGACGAGAGTCTTGGTGTTCAGGTGAAGATGAAGGTCCTGGTATTCAGATGAAGATGAAGACAAGGGTCCTGGTGTTCAGATGAAGATGAAGACGAGAGTCCTGGTCTTCTGATGAAGACGAGGGTCTTGGTGTCCGGATGAAGATGAAGACAAGGGTCTTGGTGTTCAAGTGAAGATGAAGGTCCTGGTATTCATATGAAGATGAAGACAAGGGTCCTGGTGTTCAGATGAAGATGAAGACGAGAGTCCTGGTCTTCAGATGAAGACGAGAGTCCTGGTCTTCAGATGAAGATGAAGACAAGGGTCTTGGTGTTCAAGTGAAGATGAAGGTCCTGGTATTCAGATGAAGATGAGAGTCCTGGTCTTCAGATGAAGACGAGAGTCCTGGTCTTCAGATGAGGATGAAGACAAGAGTCTTGGTGTTCAAGTGAAGATGAAGGTCCAGGTATTCAGATGAAGACCAGCGTCCTGGTCTTAAGATGAAGACGAAAGTCCTGGTCTTCAGATGAAGATAAGAGTAATGGTCTTCGGATGAAGACCCTGGTCTTCAGATGAAGATGAACATGAAGACGAGAGTCTTGGTGTTCAGGTGAAGATCAAGGTCCTGGTATTCAGATGAAGATGAAGACGAGGGTCCTGGTATTCAGATGAAGATGAAGATGAAGACGAGAGTCCTGGTCTCCAGATGAAGACGAGAGTCCTGGTCTTCAGATGAAGATGAAGACAAGAGTCTTGGTGTTCAAGTGAAGATGAAGGTCCTGGTATTCAGATGAAGATGACAGTCATGGTCTTCAGATGAAGGCGAGAGTCCTGGTCTTCAGATGAAGATGAAGATGAAGACAAGCGTCTTGGTGTTCAAGTGAAGATGAAGGTCCTGGTATTCAGATGAAGATGAGAGTCCTGTCTTTGGATGAAGACGAGAGTCCTGGTCTTCAGATGAAGATGAAGACAAGAATGTTGGTGTTCAAGTGAAGATGAAGGTCCTGGTATTCAGATGAAGATGAGGGTCCTGGTCTTCAGATGAATATAAGAGTCCTGGTCTTCAGATGAAGACCCTGGTCTTCAGATGAAGATGAACATGAAGACGAGAGTCTTGGGATTCAGGTGAAGATGAAGGTCCTGGTATTCAGATGAAGAAGAAGACGAGGGTCCTGGTGTTCAGATGAACATGAAGATGAGAGTCCTGGTCTTCAGATGAAGACGAGGGTCCTGGTGTTCAGATGAAGATGAAGACAAGAGTCTTGGTGTTCAAGTGAAGATGAAGGTCCTGGTATTCAGATGAAGATGAACATGAAGACGAGAGTCTTGGTGTTCAGGTGAAGATGAAGGTCCTGGTATTCAGATGAAAATGAGGGTGCTGGTGTTCAGATGAAGATGAAGACGAGAGTCCTGGTCTTCTGATGAAGACGAGGGTCTTGGTGTCTGGATGAAGATGAACACAAGAGTCTTGGTGTTCAGGTGAACATGAAGGTTCTGGTATTCAGATCGAGATGAAGACAAGGGTCCTGGTGTTCAGATGAAGATGAAGACGAGAGTCCTGGTCTTCAGATGAAGACGAGAGTCCTGGTCTTCAGATGAAGATGAAGACAAGAGTCTTGGTGTTCAAGTGAAGATGAAGGTCGTGATATTCAGATGAAGATGAGAGTCCTGGTTTTCAGATGAAGACGAAAGTCCTGGTCTTCAGATGAAGATAAGAGTAATGGTCTTAAGATGAAGACCCTGGTCTTCAGAGGAAGAAGAACATGAAGACGAGAGTCTTGGGGTTCAGGTGAAGATGAAGGTCCTGGTATTCAGATGAAGATGAACACGAGGGTCCTGGTGTTCAGATGAACATGAAGACGAGAGTCCTGGTCCTGAGATGAAGACGAGGGTCCTGGTCTTCAGATGAAGATGAAGATGAAGACAAGAGTCTTGGTGGTCAAGTGAAGATGAAGGTCCTGGTATTCAGATGAAGATGAGAGTCCTGGTCTTCAGATGAAGACGAGAGTCCTGGTCTTCAGATGAAGATGAAGACAAGAGTCTTGGTGTTCAAGTGAAGATGAAGGTCCTGGTATTCAGATGAAGATGAGAGTCCTGGTCTTCAGATGAAGACGAGGGTCCTGGTCTTCAGATGAAAATAAGAATCCTGGTCTTCAGATGAAGACCATGGTCTTCAGATGAAGATGAAGATGAAGACAAGAGTCTTGGTGTTCAAGTGAAGATGAAGGTCCTGGTATTCAGATGAAGATGAGAGTCCTGGTCTTCAGATGAAGACGAGAGTCCTGGTCTTCAGATGAAGATGAAGACAAGAGTCTTTGTGTTCAAGTGAAGATGAAGGTCCTGGTATTCAGATGAAGATAAGAGTCCTGGTCTTCAGATGAAGACGAGAGTCCTGGTCTTCAGATGAAGATAACAGTAATGGTCTTCAGATGAAGACCTGGTCTTCAGATGAAGATGAACATGAAGACGAGAGTCTTGGGGTTCAGGTGAAGATGAAGGTCCTGGTATTCAGATGAAGATGAACACGAGGGTCCTGGTGTTCAGATGAACATGAAGACGAGAGTCCTGGTCTTCAGATGAAGACAAGTTTCCTGGTCTTCAGATGAAGATGAAGACAAGAGTCTTGGTGTTCAAGTGAAGATGAAGGTCCTGGTATTCAGATGAAGATGAGAGTCCTGGTCTTCAGATGAAGACGAGAGTCCTGGTCTTCAGATGAAGATGAAGACAAGAGTCTTGGTGTTCAAGTGAAGATGAAGGTCCTGGTATTCAGATGAAGATGAGAGTCCTGGTCTTCAGATGAAGACGAGAGTCCTGGTCTTCAGATGAAGATGAAGACGAGTTTTGGTGTTCAAGTGAAGATGAAGGTCCTGGTATTCAGATGAAGACGAGGGTCCTGGTCTTCAGATGAAGATGAGAGTCCTGGTCTTCAGATGAAGATGAGAGTCCTGGTCTTTGGATGAAGATGAAGATCCTGGTCTTCAGATGAAGAGGAACATGAAGACGAGAGTCTTGGTGTTCAGGTGAAGATTAAGACAAGAGTCTTGGTGTTCAAGTGAAGATGAAGGTTCTGGTATTGAGATGAAGAGGAGGGTCCTGGTGTTCAGTTGAAGAAATGAGTGTTGGTGTACAAGTGAAGATGAAGGTCCTGGTATTCAGATGAAGAAGAGAGTCCTTGTCTTCTGATGGAGACGAGGGTCTTGGTGTTCAGATGAAGATGAAGAAAGGAGTCTTGGTGTTCAAGTGAAGATGAAGGTTCTGGTATTCAGATGAAGATGAAGATGAGAGTCCTGGTCTTCAGATGAAGATGAGAGTCCTGGTCTTCAGATGAAGATGAACAGGAAGACGAGAATCCTGGTGTTCAGGTGAAGATGAAGACGAGACTCCTGGTCTTCAGATGAAGATGAAGACAAGAGTCTTGGTGTTCAAGTGAAGATGAAGGTCCTGGTCTTCAGATGAAGACGAGGGTCCTGGTGTTCAGATGAAGACTAGAGTCTTGGTTTACAAGGGAAGATGAAGGTCCTGGTATTCAGATAAAGATGAGGGTCCTGGTCTTCAGATGAAGATGAAAGTCCTGGTCTTCAGATGAAGATGAGGATCCTGGTCTTCAGATGAAGATGAACAGGAAGTCGAGAGTCCTGGTCTTCAGATGAAGACGAGAGTCCTGGTCTTCAGATGAAGACGAGAGTCCTGGTCTTCAGATGAAGATGACGACAAGAGTCTTGGTGTTCAAGTGAAGATGAAGGTCCTGGTATTCAGATGAAGATGAGAGTCCTGGTCTTCAGATGAAGATGAGGATCCTGGTCTTCAGATGAAGATGAACAGGAAGACGAGAGTGCTGGTCTTCAGATGAAGATTCTGGTCTTCAGATGAAGATGAATACGAAGACGAGAGTCTTGGTGTTCAGGTGAAGATGAAGGTCCTGGTATTCAGATGAAGACGAGGGTCCTGGTGTTCAGATGAAGATGAAGACGAGAGTCCTGGTCTCCAGATGAAGACTAGAGTCCTGGTCTTCAGATGTAGATGAAGATGAAGACAAGATTCTTGGTGTTCAAGTGAAGATGAAGTTCCTGGTATTCAGATGAAGATGAGAGTCATGGTCTTCGGATGAAGACGAGAGTCCTGGTCTTCAGATGAAGATGAAGACAAGAATGTTGGTGTTCAAGTGAAGATGAAGGTCCTGGTATTCAGATGAAGACGAGGGTCCTGGTCTTCAGATGAAGATAAGAGTCCTGGTCTTCAGATGAAGACCCTGGTCTTCAGATGAAGATGAACATGAAGACGAGAGTCTTGGGGTTCAGGTGAAGATGAAGGTCCTGGTATTCAGATGAAGATGAAGACGAGGGTCCTGGTGTTCAGATGAACATGAAGACGAGAGTCCTGGTCTTCAGATGAAGACGAGGGTCCTGGTGTTCAAGTGAAGATGAAGGTCCTGGTATTCAGATGAAGATGAACATGAAGACGAGAGTCTTGGTGTTCAGGTGAAGATGAAGGTCCTGGTATTCAGATGAAGATGAGGGTCCTGGTGTTCAGATGAAGATGAAGACGAGAGTCCTGGTCTTCTGATGAAGACGAGGGTCTTGGTGTCCGGATCAAGATGAAGACAAGGGTCTTGGTGTTCAAGTGAAGATGAAGGTCCTGGTATTCAGATGAAGATGAAGACAAGGGTCCTGGTGTTCAGATGAAGATGAAGACGAGAGTCCTGGTCTTCAGATGAAGACGAGAGTCCTGGTCTTCAGATGAAGATGAAGACAAGGGTCTTGGTGTTCAAGTGAAGATGAAGGTCCTGGTATTCAGATGAAGATGAGAGTCCTGGTCTTCAGATGAAGACGAGAGTCCTGGTCTTCAGATGAAGATGAAGACAAGAGTCTTGGTGTTCAAGTGAAGATGAAGGTCCAGGTATTCAGATGAAGACCAGCGTCCTGGTCTTAAGATGAAGACGAAAGTCCTGGTCTTCAGATGAAGATAAGAGTAATGGTCTTCGGATGAAGACCCTGGTCTTCAGATGAAGATGAACATGAAGACGAGAGTCTTGGTGTTCAGGTGAAGATGAAGGTCCTGGTATTCAGATGAAGATGAAGACGAGGGTCCTGGTATTCAGATGAAGATGAAGATGAAGACGAGAGTCCTGGTCTCCAGATGAAGACGAGAGTCCTGGTCTTCAGATGAAGATGAAGACAAGAGTCTTGGTGTTCAAGTGAAGATGAAGGTCCTGGTATTCAGATGAAGATGACAGTCATGGTCTTCAGATGAAGGCGAGAGTCCTGGTCTTCAGATGAAGATGAAGATGAAGACAAGCGTCTTGGTGTTCAAGTGAAGATGAAGGTCCTGGTATTCAGATGAAGATGAGAGTCCTGTCTTTGGATGAAGACGAGAGTCCTGGTCTTCAGATGAAGATGAAGACAAGAATGTTGGTGTTCAAGTGAAGATGAAGGTCCTGGTATTCAGATGAAGATGAGGGTCCTGGTCTTCAGATGAATATAAGAGTCCTGGTCTTCAGATGAAGACCCTGGTCTTCAGATGAAGATGAACATGAAGACGAGAGTCTTGGGATTCAGGTGAAGATGAAGGTCCTGGTATTCAGATGAAGAAGAAGACGAGGGTCCTGGTGTTCAGATGAACATGAAGACGAGAGTCCTGGTCTTCAGATGAAGACGTGGGTCCTGGTGTTCAGATGAAGATGAAGACAAGAGTCTTGGTGTTCAAGTGAAGATGAAGGTCCTGGTATTCAGATGAAGATGAACATGAAGACGAGAGTCTTGGTGTTCAGGTGAAGATGAAGGTCCTGGTATTCAGATGAAAATGAGGGTCCTGGTGTTCAGATGAAGATGAAGACGAGAGTCCTGGTCTTCTGATGAAGACGAGGGTCTTGGTGTCTGGATGAAGATGAACACAAGAGTCTTGGTGTTCAGGTGAACATGAAGGTTCTGGTATTCAGATCGAGATGAAGACAAGGGTCCTGGTGTTCAGATGAAGATGAAGACGAGAGTCCTGGTCTTCAGATGAAGACGAGAGTCCTGGTCTTCAGATGAAGATGAAGACAAGAGTCTTGGTGTTCAAGTGAAGATGAAGGTCGTGATATTCAGATGAAGATGAGAGTCCTGGTTTTCAGATGAAGACGAAAGTCCTGGTCTTCAGATGAAGATAAGAGTAATGGTCTTAAGATGAAGACCCTGGTCTTCAGAGGAAGAAGAACATGAAGACGAGAGTCTTGGGGTTCAGGTGAAGATGAAGGTCCTGGTATTCAGATGAAGATGAACACGAGGGTCCTGGTGTTCAGATGAACATGAAGACGAGAGTCCTGGTCCTCAGATGAAGACGAGGGTCCTGGTCTTCAGATGAAGATGAAGATGAAGACAAGAGTCTTGGTGGTCAAGTGAAGATGAAGGTCCTGGTATTCAGATGAAGATGAGAGTCCTGGTCTTCAGATGAAGACGAGAGTCCTGGTCTTCAGATGAAGATGAAGACAAGAGTCTTGGTGTTCAAGTGAAGATGAAGGTCCTGGTATTCAGATGAAGATGAGAGTCCTGGTCTTCAGATGAAGACGAGGGTCCTAGTCTTCAGATGAAAATAAGAGTCCTGGTCTTCAGATGAAGACCATGGTCTTCAGATGAAGATGAAGATGAAGACAAGAGTCTTGGTGTTCAAGTGAAGATGAAGGTCCTGGTATTCAGATGAAGATGAGAGTCCTGGTCTTCAGATGAAGACGAGAGTCCTGGTCTTCAGATGAAGATGAAGACAAGAGTCTTTGTGTTCAAGTGAAGATGAAGGTCCTGGTATTCAGATGAAGATGAGAGTCCTGGTCTTCAGATGAAGACGAGAGTCCTGGTCTTCAGATGAAGATAACAGTAATGGTCTTCAGATGAAGACCTGGTCTTCAGATGAAGATGAACATGAAGACGAGAGTCTTGGGGTTCAGGTGAAGATGAAGGTCCTGGTATTCAGATGAAGATGAACACGAGGGTCCTGGTGTTCAGATGAACATGAAGACGAGAGTCCTGGTCTTCAGATGAAGACAAGTTTCCTGGTCTTCAGATGAAGATGAAGACAAGAGTCTTGGTGTTCAAGTGAAGATGAAGGTCCTGGTATTCAGATGAAGATGAGAGTCCTGGTCTTCAGATGAAGACGAGAGTCCTGGTCTTCAGATGAAGATGAAGACAAGAGTCTTGGTGTTCAAGTGAAGATGAAGGTCCTGGTATTCAGATGAAGATGAGAGTCCTGGTCTTCAGATGAAGACGAGAGTCCTGGTCTTCAGATGAAGATGAAGACGAGTTTTGGTGTTCAAGTGAAGATGAAGGTCCTGGTATTCAGATGAAGACGAGGGTCCTGGTCTTCAGATGAAGATGAGAGTCCTGGTCTTCAGATGAAGATGAGAGTCCTGGTCTTTGGATGAAGATGAAGATCCTGGTCTTCAGATGAAGATGAACATGAAGACGAGAGTCTTGGTGTTCAGGTGAAGATTAAGACAAGAGTCTTGGTGTTCAAGTGAAGATGAAGGTTCTGGTATTGAGATGAAGAGGAGGGTCCTGGTGTTCAGTTGAAGAAATGAGTCTTGGTGTACAAGTGAAGATGAAGGTCCTGGTATTCAGATGAAGAAGAGAGTCCTTGTCTTCTGATGGAGACGAGGGTCTTGGTGTTCAGATGAAGATGAAGAAAGGAGTCTTGGTGTTCAAGTGAAGATGAAGGTTCTGGTATTCAGATGAAGATGAAGATGAGAGTCCTGGTCTTCAGATGAAGATGAGAGTCCTGGTCTTCAGATGAAGATGAACAGGAAGACGAGAATCCTGGTGTTCAGGTGAAGATGAAGACGAGACTCCTGGTCTTCAGATGAAGACGAGGGTCCGGGTGTTCAGATGAAGATGAAGACAAGAGTCTTGGTGTTCAAGTGAAGATGAAGGTCCTGGTCTTCAGATGAAGACGAGGGTCCTGGTGTTCAGATGAAGACTAGAGTCTTGGTGTACAAGGGAAGATGAAGGTCCTGGTATTCAGATAAAGATGAGGGTCCTGGTCTTCAGATGAAGATGAAAGTCCTGGTCTTCAGATGAAGATGAGGATCCTGGTCTTCAGATGAAGATGAACAGGAAGTCGAGAGTCCTGGTCTTCAGATGAAGACGAGAGTCCTGGTCTTCAGATGAAGACGAGAGTCCTGGTCTTCAGATGAAGATGACGACAAGAGTCTTGGTGTTCAAGTGAAGATGAAGGTCCTGGTATTCAGATGAAGATGAGAGTCCTGGTCTTCAGATGAAGATGAGGATCCTGGTCTTCAGATGAAGATGAACAGGAAGACGAGAGTCCTGGTCTTCAGATGAAGATTCTGGTCTTCAGATGAAGATGAATATGAAGACGAGAGTCTTGGTGTTCAGGTGTAGATGAAGGTCCTGGTATTCAGATGAAGACGAGGGTCCTGGTGTTCAGATGAAGATGAAGACGAGAGTCCTGGTCTCCAGATGAAGACTAGAGTCCTGGTCTTCAGATGTAGATGAAGATGAAGACAAGAGTCTTGGTGTTCAAGTGAAGATGAAGTTCCTGGTATTCAGATGAAGATGAGAGTCATGGTCTTCAGATGAAGACGAGAGTCCTGGTCTTCAGATGAAGATGAAGACGAAGACAAGAGTCTTGGTGTTCAAGTGAAGATGAAGGTCCTGGTATTCAGATGAAGATGAGACGCCTGGTCTTCAGATGAAGACGAGAGTCCTGGTCTTCAGATGAAGATGAAGACAAGAATCTTGGTGTTCAAGTGAAGATGAAGGTCCTGGTATTCAGATGAAGATGAACACGAGGGTCCTGGTGTTCAGATGAACATGAAGACGAGAGTCCTGGTCTTCAGATGAAGATGAGGGTCCTGGTCTTCAGATGAACATGAAGACAAGAGTCTTGGTGTTCAAGTGAAGATGAAGGTCCTGGTATTCAGATGAAGATGAACATGAAGATGAGCGTCTTGGTGTTCAGGTGAAGATGAAGGTCCTGGTATTCAGATGAAGACGAGGGTCCTGGTGTTCAGATGAAGACGAAGACGAGAGTCCTGGTCTTCTGATGAAGACGAGGGTCTTGGTGTCCGGATGAAGATGAAGACAAGAGTCTTGGTGTTCAAGTGAAGATGAAGGTATTGGTATTCTGATGAAGACGAGGGTCCTGGTCTTCAGATGAAGATGAGAGTCCTGGTCTTCAGATGAAGATGAGGATCCTGGTCTTCAGATGAAGATGAACATGAAGACGAGAGTCCTGGTGTTCAGATGAAGACAAGAGTCCTGGTCTTCAGATGAAGACGAGAGTCCTGGTCTTCAGATGAACATGAAGATGAAGACAAGAGTCTTGGTGTTCAAGTGAAGATGAAGGTCCTGGTATTCAGATGAAGTTGAGAGTCCTGGTCTTCAGATGAAGATGAGGATCCTGGTCTTCAGATGAAGATGAAGAGGAAGACGAGAGTCCTGGTCTTCAGATGAAGATGAAGATCCTGGTCTTCAGATTAAGATGAAGACGAGGGTCCTGGTGTTCAGATGAAGATGAAGACAAGAGTCCTGGTCTTCAGATGAAGACGAGAGTCCTGCTCTTCAGATCAAGATGAAGACAAGAGTCTTGGTGTTCAAGTGAAGATGAAGGTCCTGATATTCAGATGAAGAAGAGAGTCCTGGTCTTCAGATGAAGATGAAGATGAAGACAAGAGTCTTGGTGTTCAAGTGAAGATGAAGGTCCTGGTATTCAGATGAAGATGAGAGTCCTGGTGTTCAGATGAAGACGAGAGTCCTGGTCTTCAGATGAAGATGAAGACAAGAATCTTGGTGTTCAAGTGAAGATGAAGGTCCTGGTATTCAGATGAAGACGAGGGTCTTGGTCTTCAGATGAAGATAAGAGTGCTGCTCTTCAGATGAAGACCCTGGTCTTCAGATTAAGATGAACATGAAGACGAGAGTCTTGGGGTTCAGGTGAAGATGAAGGTCCTGGTATTCAGATGAAGATGAAGACGAGGGTCCTGGTGTTCAGATGAAGATGAAGACGAGAGTCCTGGTCTCCAGATGAAGACGAGAGTCCTGGTCTTCAGATGAAGATGAAGACAAGAGTCTTGGTGTTCAAGTGAAGATGAAGGTCCTGGTATTCAGATGAAGATGACAGTCATGGTCTTCAGATGAAGACGAGAGTCCTGGTCTTCAGATGAAGATGAAGATGAGAGTCCTCATCTTCAGATGAAGATGAGAGTCCTGGTCTTCAGATGAAGATGAGGATCCTGGTCTTCAGATGAAGATGAGGATCCTGGTCTTCAGATGAAGATGAACAGGAAGACGAGAGTCCTGGTCTTCAGATGAAGATCCTGGTCTTCAGATGAAGATGAACATGAAGACGAGAGTCTTGGTGTTCAGGTGAAGATGAAGGTCCTGGTATTCAGATGAAGACGAGGGTCCTGGTGTTCAGATGAAGATGAAGATGAAGACGAGAGTCCTGGTCTCCAGATGAAGACGAGAGTCCTGGTCTTCAGATGAAGATGAAGATGAAGACAAGAGTCTTGGTGTTCAAGTGAAGATGAAGGTCCTGGTATTCAGATGAAGATGACAGTCATGGTCTTCAGATGAAGACGAGAGTCCTGGTCTTCAGATGAAGATGAAGATGAAGACAAGAGTCTTGGTGTTCAAGTGAAGATGAAGGTCCTGGTATTCAGATGAAGATGAGAGTCCTGGTCTTCAGATGAAGACGAGAGTCCTGGTCTTCAGATGAAGATGAAGACAAGAATCTTGGTGTTCAAGTGAAGATGAAGGTCCTGGTATTCAGATGAAGACGAGGGTCCTGGTCTTCAGATGAAGATAAGAGTCCTGGTCTTCAGATGAAGACCCTGGTATTCAGATGAAGATGAACATGAGGGTCCTGGTGTTCAGATGAACATGAAGACGAGAGTCCTGGTCTTCAGATGAAGATGAGGGTCCTGGTCTTCAGATGAACATGAAGACAAGAGTCTTGGTGTTCAAGTGAAGATGAAGGTCCTGGTATTCAGATGAAGATGAACATGAAGACGAGCGTCTTGGTGTTCAGGTGAAGATGAAGGTCCTGGTATTCAGATGAAGACGAGGGTCCTGGTGTTCAGATGAAGATGAAGACGAGGGTCCTGGTGTTCTGATGAAGGCGAGGGTCTTGGTGTCCGGATGAAGATGAAGACAAGAGTCTTGGTGTTCAAGTGAAGATGAAAGTATTGGTATTCAGATGAAGACAAGGGTCCTTGTGTTCAGATGAAGATGAGAGTCCTCGTCTTCAGATGAAGGTAAGAGTCCTGGTCTTCAGATGAAGATGAGGATCCTGGTCTTCAGATGAAGATGAACAGGAAGACGAGAGTCCTGGTCTTCAGATGAAGATGAAGACGAGAGTCCTGGTCTTCAGATGAAGATGACGACAAGAGTCTTGGTGTTCAAGTGAAGATGAAGGTCCTGGTATTCAGATGAAGATGAGAATCCTGGTCTTATGATGAAGAAGAGGATCCTGGTCTTCAGATGAAGATGAACAGGAAGACGAGAGTCTTGGTCTTCAGATAAAGATGAAGATCCTAGTCTTCAGATGAAGACGAGAGTCCTGGTCTTCAGATGAAGATGAAGATGAGAGTCCTCATCTTCAGATGAAGATGAGAGTCCTGGTCTTCAGATGAAGATGAGGATCCTGGTCTTCAGATGAAGATGAGGATCCTGGTCTTCAGATGAAGACGAACAGGAAGACGAGAGTCCTGGTCTTCAGATGAAGATCCTGGTCTTCAGATGAAGATGAACATGAAGACGAGAGTCTTGGTGTTCAGGTGAAGATGAAGGTCCTGGTATTCAGATGAAGACGAGGGTCCTGGTGTTCAGATGAAGATGAAGACGAGAGTCCTGGTCTCCAGATGAAGACGAGAGTCCTGGTCTTCAGATGAAGATGAAGATGAAGACAAGAGTCTTGGTGTTCAAGTGAAGATGAAGGTCCTGGTATTCAGATGAAGATGAGAGTCATGGTCTTCAGATGAAGACGAGAGTCCTGGTCTTCAGATGAAGATGAAGACAAGAGTCTTGGTGTTCAAGTGAAGAGGAAGGTCCTGGTATTCAGATGAAGATGAGAGTCCTGGTCTTCAGATGAAGACGAGAGTCCTGGTCTTCAGATGAAGATGAAGACAAGAATCTTGGTGTTCAAGTGAAGATGAAGGTCCTGGTATTCAGATGAAGACGAGGGTCCTGGTCTTCAGATGAATATAAGAGTCCTGGTCTTCAGTTGAAGACCCTGGTATTCAGATGAAGATGAACATGAGGGTCCTGGTGTTCAGATGAACATGAAGACGAGAGTCCTGGTCTTCAGATGAAGATGAGGGTCCTGGTCTTCAGATGAACATGAAGACAAGAGTCTTGGTGTTCAAGTGAAGATGAAGGTCCTGGTATTCAGATGAAGATGAACATGAAGACGAGCGTCTTGTTGTTCAGGTGAAGATGAAGGTCCTGGTATTCAGATGAAGACGAGGGTCCTGGTGTTCAGATGAAGATGAAGACGAGAGTCCTGGTGTTCTGATGAAGACGAGGGTCTTGGTGTCCGGATGAAGATGAAGACAAGAGTCTTGGTGTTCAAGTGAAGATGAAAGTATTGGTATTCAGATGAAGACAAGGGTCCTTGTGTTCAGATGAAGATGAAGATGAGAGTCCTCGTCTTCAGATGAAGGTAAGAGTCCTGGTCTTCAGATGAAGGTGAGGATCCTGGTCTTCAGATGAAGATGAACAGGAAGACGAGAGTCCTGGTCTTCAGATGAAGATGAAGACGAGAGTCCTGGTCTTCAGATGAAGATGACGACAAGAGTCTTGGTGTTCAAGTGAAGATGAAGGTCCTGGTATTCAGATGAAGATGAGAGACCTCGTCTTATGATGAAGGTGAACAGGAAGGCGAGAGTCCTGGTCTTCAGATAAAGATGAAGATCCTGGTCTTCACATGAAGACGAGAGTCCTGGTCTTCAGATGAAGACGAAGACAAGAGTCTTGGTGTTCAAGTGAAGATGAAGGTCCTGGTATTCAGATGAAGATGAGAGTCCTGGTCTTCAGATGAAGACGACAGTCCTGGTCTTCAGATGAAGATGAAGACAAGAATCTTGGTGTTCAAGTGAAGATGAAGGTCCTGGTATTCAGATGAAGACGAGAGCCCTTGCCTTCAGATGAAGATAAGAGTCCTGGTCCTCAGATGAAGACCCTGGTCTTCAGACGAAGATGAACATGAAGAAGAGAGTCTTGGGGTTCAGGTGAAGATGAAGGTCCTGGTCTTCAGATGAAGATGAACACGAGGGTCCTGGTGTGAAGATGAACATGAAGACGAGAGTCCTGGTCTTCAGATAAAGACGAGGGTCCTGGTGTTCAGATGATTATGAAGACAAGAGTCTTGGTGTTCAAGTAAAGATGAAGGTCCTGGTATTCAGATGAAGATGAACATGAAGACGAGAGTCTTGGTGTTCAGGTGAAGATGAAGGTCCTGGTATTCAGATGAAGATGAGGGTCATGGTGTTCAGATGAAGATGAAGACGAAAGTCCTGGTCTTCTGATGAAGACGAGGGTCTTGGTGTCCAGATGAAGATGAAGACAAGAGTCTTGGTCTTCAGGTGAAGATGAAGGTCCTGGTATTCAGATGAAGACGAGGGTCCTGGTGTTCAGATGAAGATGAAGACGAGAGTCCTGGTCTTCTGATGAAGACGAGGGTCTTGGTGTCCGGATGAAGATGAAGACAAGAGTCTTGGTCTTCAGGTGAAGATGAAGGTCCTGGTATTCAGATGAAGACGAGGGTCCTGGTGTTCAGATGAAGATGAAGACGAGGGTCCTGGTCTTCAGATGAAGATGAGAGTCCTGGTCTTCAGATGAAGATGAGGATCCTGGTCTTCAGATGAAGATGAACATGAAGACGAGAGTCCTGGTGTTCAGATGAAGATGAAGACGAGAGTCCTGGTCTTCAGATGAAGACGAGAGTCCTGGTCTTCAGATGAACATGAAGATGAAGACAAGAGTCTTGGTGTTCAAGTGAAGATGAAGGTCCTGGTATTCAGATGAAGTTGAGAGTCCTGGTCTTCAGATGAAGATGAGGATCCTGGTCTTCAGATGAAGATGAAGAGGAAGACGAGAGTCCTGGTCTTCAGATGAAGATGAAGATCCTGGTCTTCAGATGAAGATGAAGTCGAGGGTCCTGGTGTTCAGGTGAAGATGAAGACAAGAGTCCTGGTCTTCAGATGAAGACGAGAGTCCTGGTTTTCAGATCAAGATGAAGACAAGAGTCTTGGTGTTCAAGTGAAGATGAAGGTCCTGGTATTCAGATGAAGATGAGAGTCATGGTCTTCAGATGAAGATGAAGACGAGAGTCCTGGTCTTCAGATGAAGATGAAGACGAGAGTCCTGGTCTTCAGATGAAGATGACGACAAGAGTCTTGGTGTTCAAGTGAAGATGAAGGTCCTGGTATTCAGATGAAGATGAGAGACCTCGTCTTATGATGAAGGTGAAAAGGAAGGCGAGAGTCCTGGTCTTCAGATAAAGATGAAGATCCTGGTCTTCACATGAAGTAGAGAGTCCTGGTCTTCAGATGAAGATGAAGACAAGAGTCTTGGTGTTCAAGTGAAGATGAAGGTCCTGGTATTAAGATGAAGATGAGAGTCCTGGTGTTCAGATGAAGACGACAGTCCTGGTCTTCAGATGAAGATGAAGACAAGAATCTTGGTGTTCAAGTGAAGATGAAGGTCCTGGTATTCAGATGAAGACGAGGGTCCTGGTCTTCAGATGAAGATAAGAGTCCTGGTCCTCAGATGAAGACCCTGGTCTTCAGACGAAGATGAACATGAAGACGAGAGTCTTGGGGTTCAGGTGAAGATGAAGGTCCTGGTCTTCAGATGAAGATGAACACGAGGGTCCTGGTGTTAAGATGAACATGAAGACGAGAGTCCTGGTCTTCAGATAAAGACGAGGGTCCTGGTGTTCAGATGATGATGAAGACAAGAGTCTTGGTGTTCAAGTGAAGATGAAGGTCCTGGTATTCAGATGAAGATGAGAGTCCTGGTTTTCAGATGAAGACGAAAGTCCTGGTCTTCAGATGAAGATAAGAGTAATGGTCTTAAGATGAAGACCCTGGTCTTCAGAGGAAGAAGAACATGAAGACGAGAGTCTTGGGGTTCAGGTGAAGATGAAGGTCCTGGTATTCAGATGAAGATGAACACGAGGGTCCTGGTGTTCAGATGAACATGAAGACGAGAGTCCTGGTCCTCAGATGAAGACGAGGGTCCTGGTCTTCAGATGAAGATGAAGATGAAGACAAGAGTCTTGGTGGTCAAGTGAAGATGAAGGTCCTGGTATTCAGATGAAGATGAGAGTCCTGGTCTTCAGATGAAGACGAGAGTCCTGGTCTTCAGATGAAGATGAAGACAAGAGTCTTGGTGTTCAAGTGAAGATGAAGGTCCTGGTATTCAGATGAAGATGAGAGTCCTGGTCTTCAGATGAAGACGAGGGTCCTGGACTTCAGATGAAAATAAGAGTCCTGGTCTTCAGATGAAGACCATGGTCTTCAGATGAAGATGAAGATGAAGACAAGAGTCTTGGTGTTCAAGTGAAGATGAAGGTCCTGGTATTCAGATGAAGATGAGAGTCCTGGTCTTCAGATGAAGACGAGAGTCCTGGTCTTCAGATGAAGATGAAGACAAGAGTCTTTGTGTTCAAGTGAAGATGAAGGTCCTGGTATTCAGATGAAGATGAGAGTCCTGGTCTTCAGATGAAGACGAGAGTCCTGGTCTTCAGATGAAGATAACAGTAATGGTCTTCAGATGAAGACCTGGTCTTCAGATGAAGATGAACATGAAGACGAGAGTCTTGGGGTTCAGGTGAAGATGAAGGTCCTGGTATTCAGATGAAGATGAACACGAGGGTCCTGGTGTTCAGATGAACATGAAGACGAGAGTCCTGGTCTTCAGATGAAGACAAGTTTCCTGGTCTTCAGATGAAGATGAAGACAAGAGTCTTGGTGTTCAAGTGAAGATGAAGGTCCTGGTATTCAGATGAAGATGAGAGTCCTGGTCTTCAGATGAAGACGAGAGTCCTGGTCTTCAGATGAAGATGAAGACAAGAGTCTTGGTGTTCAAGTGAAGATGAAGGTCCTGGTATTCAGATGAAGATGAGAGTCCTGGTCTTCAGATGAAGACGAGAGTCCTGGTCTTCAGATGAAGATGAAGACGAGTTTTGGTGTTCAAGTGAAGATGAAGGTCCTGGTATTCAGATGAAGACGAGGGTCCTGGTCTTCAGATGAAGATGAGAGTCCTGGTCTTCAGATGAAGATGAGAGTCCTCGTCTTTGGATGAAGATGAAGATCCTGGTCTTCAGATGAAGATGAACATGAAGACGAGAGTCTTGGTGTTCAGGTGAAGATTAAGACAAGAGTCTTGGTGTTCAAGTGAAGATGAAGGTTCTGGTATTGAGATGAAGAGGAGGGTCCTGGTGTTCAGTTGAAGAAATGAGTCTTGGTGTACAAGTGAAGATGAAGGTCCTGGTATTCAGATGAAGAAGAGAGTCCTTGTCTTCTGATGGAGACGAGGGTCTTGGTGTTCAGATGAAGAAAGGAGTCTTGGTGTTCAAGTGAAGATGAAGGTTCTGGTATTCAGATGAAGATGAAGATGAGAGTCCTGGTCTTCAGATGAAGATGAGAGTCCTGGTCTTCAGATGAAGATGAACAGGAAGACGAGAATCCTGGTGTTCAGGTGAAGATGAAGACGAGACTCCTGGTCTTCAGATGAAGACGAGGGTCCGGGTGTTCAGATGAAGACAAGAGTCTTGGTGTTCAAGTGAAGATGAAGGTCCTGGTCTTCAGATGAAGACGAGGGTCCTGGTGTTCAGATGAAGACTAGAGTCTTGGTGTACAAGGGAAGATGAAGGTCCTGGTATTCAGATAAATATGAGGGTCCTGGTCTTCAGATGAAGATGAAAGTCCTGGTCTTCAGATGAAGATGAGGATCCTGGTCTTCAGATGAAGATGAACAGGAAGTCGAGAGTCCTGGTCTTCAGATGAAGACGAGAGTCCTGGTCTTCAGATGAAGACGAGAGTCCTGGTCTTCAGATGAAGATGACAACAAGAGTCTTGGTGTTCAAGTGAAGATGAAGGTCCTGGTATTCAGATGAAGATGAGAGTCCTGGTCTTCAGATGAAGATGAGGATCCTGGTCTTCAGATGAAGATGAACAGGAAGACGAGAGTCCTGGTCTTCAGATGAAGATTCTGGTCTTCAGATGAAGATGAATACGAAGACGAGAGTCTTGGTGTTCAGGTGTAGATGAAGGTCCTGGTATTCAGATGAAGACGAGGGTCCTGGTGTTCAGATGAAGATGAAGACGAGAGTCCTGGTCTCCAGATGAAGACTAGAGTCCTGGTCTTCAGATGTAGATGAAGATGAAGACAAGAGTCTTGGTGTTCAAGTGAAGATGAAGTTCCTGGTATTCAGATGAAGATGAGAGTCATGGTCTTCAGATGAAGACGAGAGTCCTGGTCTTCAGATGAAGATGAAGACGAAGACAAGAGTCTTGGTGTTCAAGTG
>NC_072767.1:12976161-13036391 GCF_022539595.1 Amphiprion ocellaris | reverse complement strand
ACGAGGGTCCTGGTGTTCAGATGAAGATGAAGACGAGACTCCTGGTCTTCAGCTGAAGACGAGAGTCCTGGTCTTCAGATGAAGATGAAGATGAAGACAAGAGTCTTGGTGTTCAAGTGAAGATGAAGGTCCTGGTATTCAGATGAAGATGAAAGTCCTGGTCTTCAGATGAAGACGAGAGTCCTGGTCTTCAGATGAAGATGAAGATGAAGACAAGAGTCTTGGTGTTCAAGTGAAGATGAAGGTCCTGGTATTCAGATGAAGATGAGAGTCCCGGTCTTCAGATGAAGACGAGAGTCCTGGTCTTCAGATGAAGTTGAAGACAAGAATCTTGGTGTTCAAGTGAAGATGAAGGTCCTGGTATTCAGATGAAGATGAGGGTCCTGGTCTTCAGATGAAGATAAGAGTCCTGGTCTTCAGATGAAGACCCTGGTCTTCAGATGAAGATAAACATGAAGACGAGAGTCTTGGGGTTCAGGTGAAGATGAAGGTCCTGGTATTCAGATGAAGATGAAGACGAGGGTCCTGGTGTTCAGATGAACATGAAGACGAGAGTCCTGGTCTTCAGATGAAGACGAGGGTCCTGGTGTTCAGATGAAGACAAGAGTCTTGGTGTTCAAGTGAAGATGAAGGTCCTGGTATTCAGATGATGATGAAGACCAGAGTCTTGGTGTTCAGGTGAAGATGAAGGTCCTGGTATTCAGATGAAGATGAACACGAGGGTCCTGGTGTTCAGATAAACATGAAGATGAGAGTCCTGGTCTTGAGATGAAGACTAGGGTCCTGGTGTTCAGATGAAGATGAAGATAAAAGTCTTGGTGTTCAAGTGAAGATGAAGGTCCTGGTATTCAGATGAAGATGAACATGAAGACGAGAGTCTTGGTGTTCAGGTGAAGATGAAGGTCCTGGTATTCAGATGAAGATTAGGGTCCTGGTGTTCAGATGAAGATGAGAGTCCTGGTCTTCTGATGAAGACGAGGGTCTTGGTGTCCGGATGAAGATGAAGACAAGAGTCTTGGTGTTCAAGTGAAGATGAAGGTCCTGGTATTCAGATAAAGATGAAGACGAGGGTCCTGGTGTTCAGATGAAGACAAGAGTCTTGGTGTTCAAGTGAAGATGAAGATCCTGGTATTCAGATGAAGATGAGAGTCCTGGTCTTAAGATGAAGACGAGAGTACTGGTCTTCAGATGAAGTTGAAGACAAGAATCTTGTTGTTCAATTGAAGATGAAGGTCCTGGTATTCAGATGAAGACGAGGGTCCTGGTCTTCAGATGAAGACGAGAGTCCTGGTCTTCAGATGAAGATGAAGACAAGAGTCTTGGTGTTCAAGTGAAGATGAAGGTGCTGGTATTCAGATGAAGATGAGAGTCCTGGTCTTCAGATGAAGATGAAGACAAGAGTCTTGGTGTTCAAGTGAAGCTGAAGGTCCTGGTATTCAGATGAAGATGAGAGTCCTGGTCTTCAGATGAAGACGAGAGTCCTGGTCTTCAGATGAAGACAAGAGTAATGGTCTTCAGATGAAGACCCTGGTCTTCAGATGAAGATGAACATGAAGACGAGAGTCTTGGGGTTCAGGTGAAGATGAAGGTCCTGGTATTCAGATGAAGATGAACACGAGGGTCCTGGTGTTCAGATGAACATGAAGACGAGAGTCCTGGTCTTCAGATGAAGACGAGGGTCCTGGTCTTCAGATGAAGATGAAGACAAGAGTCTTGGTGTTCGAGTGAAGATGAAGGTCCTGGTATTCAGATGAAGATGAACATGAAGACGAGAGTCTTGGTGTTCAGGTGAAGATGAAGGTCCTGGTATTCAGATGAAGATGAGGGTCCTGGTGTTCAGATGAAGATGAAGACGAGAGTCCTGGTCTTCTGATGAAGACGAGGGTCTTGGTGTCCGGATGAAGATGAAGACAAGAGTCTTGGTGTTCAAGTGAAGATGAAGGCATTGGTATTCAGATGAAGACAAGGGTCTTTGTGTTCAGATGAAGATGAGAGTCCTGGTCTTCAGATGAAGATGAGTATCCTGGTCTTCAGATGAAGATGAACAGGAAGATGAGAGTCCTGGTGTTCAGATGAAGACGAGAGTCCTGGTCTTCAGATGAAGAGTAGAGTCCTGGTTTTCAGATGAAGATGAAGATGACGACAAGAGTCTTGGTGTTCAAGTGAAGATGAAGGTCCTGGTATTCAGATGAAGATGAGAGTCCTGGTCTTCAGATGAAGATGAGGATCCTGGTCTTCAGATGAAGATGAACAGGAAGACGAGAGTCCTGGTCTTCAGATGAAGATGAAGATGACGACAAGACTCTTGGTGTTCAAGTGAAGATGAAGGTCCTGGTATTCAGATGAAGATGAGAGTCCTGGTCTTCAGATGAAGACGAGGATCCTGGTCTTCAGATGAAGATGAACAGGAAGACGAGAGTCCTGGTCTTCAGATAAAGATGAAGATCCTGGTCTTCAGATGAAGATGAACATGAAGACGAGAGTCTTGGTGTTCAGGTGAAGATGAAGGTCCTGGTCTTCAGATGAAGATGAGGGTCCTGGTGTTCAGATGAAGATGAAGACGAGAATCCTGGTCTTCAGATGAAGATGAGAGTCCTGGTCTTCAGATGAAGATGAGAGTCCTGGTCTTTGGATGAAGATGAAAATCCTGGTCTTCAGATGAACATGAAGACGAGAGTCTTGGTGTTCAGGTGAAGATGAAGACGAGAGTCCTGGTCTTCAGATGAAGACGAGAGTCCTGGTCTTCAGATGATGATGAAGATGACGACAAGAGTCTAGGTGTTCAAGTGAAGATGAAGGTCCTGGTATTCAGATGAAGATGAGAGTCCTGGTCGTCAGATGAAGATGAGGATCCTGGTCTTCAGATGAAGATGAACAGGAAGACGAGAGTCCTGGTCTTCAGATGAAGATGAAGATGACGACAAGAGTCTTGGTGTTCAAGTGAAGATGAAGGTCCTGGTATTCAGATGAAGATGAGAGTCCTGGTCTTCAGATAAAGATGAAGATCCTGGTCTTCAGATGAAGATGAACATGAAGACGAGAGTCTTGGTGTTCAGGTGAAGATGAAGGTCCTGGTCTTCAGATGAAGATGAGGGTCCTGGTGTTCAGATGAAGATGAAGACGAGAGTCCTGGTCTTCGGATGAAGATGAGAGTCCTGGTCTTCAGATGAAGATGAGAGTCCTGGTCTTTGGATGAAGATGAAAATCCTGGTCTTCAGATGAAGATGAACATGAAGACGAGAGTCTTGGTGTTCAGGTGAAGATGACGACGAGAGTCCTGGTCTTCAGATGAAGACGAGAGTCCTGGTCTTCAGATGAAGATGACGACAAGAGTCTCGTTGTTCAAGTGAAGATGAAGTTCCTGGTATTCAGATGAAGATGAGAGTCCTGGTCTTCAGATGAAGATGAGGATCCTGGTCTTCAGATGAAGATGAACAGGAAGACGAGAGTCCTGGTCTTCAGATAAAGATGAAGATCCTGGTCTTCAGATGAAGATGAACATGAAGACGAGAGTCTTGGTGTTCAGGTGAAGATGAAGGTCCTGGTCTTCAGATGAAGATGAGGGTCCTGGTGTTCAGATGAAGATGAAGACGAGAGTCCTGGTCTTCAGATGAAGATGAGAGTCCTGGTCTTCAGATGAAGATGAGAGTCCTGGTCTTTGGATGAAGATGAAAATCCTGGTCTTCAGATGAAGATGAACATGAAGACGAGAGCCTTGGTGTTCAGGTGAAGATGACGACGAGAGTCCTGGTCTTCAGATGAAGACGAGAGCCCTGGTCTTCAGATGAAGATGAAGACAAGAGTCTTGGTGTTCAAGTGAAGATGAAGGTCCTGGTCTTCAGATGAAGATGAGGGTCCTGGTGTTCAGATGAAGATGAAGACGAGAGTCCTGGTCTTCAGATGAAGATGAGAGTCCTGGTCTTCAGATGAAGATGAGAGTCCTGGTCTTTGGATGAAGATGAAAATCCTGGTCTTCAGATGAAGATGAACATGAAGACGAGAGTCTTGGTGTTCAGGTGAAGATGAAGACGAGAGTCCTGGTCTTCAGATGAAGACGAGAGTCCTGGTCTTCAGATGAAGATGAAGATGACGACAAGAGTCTAGGTGTTCAAGTGAAGATGAAGGTCCTGGTATTCAGATGAAGATGAGAGTCCTGGTCTTCAGATGAAGATGAGGATCCTTGTCTTCAGATGAAGATGAACAGGAAGATTAGAGTCCTGGTCTTCAGATGAAGATGAAGATGACGACAAGAGTCTTGGTGTTCAAGTGAAGATGAAGGTCCTGGTATTCAGATGAAGATGAGAGTCCTGGTCTTCAGATAAAGATGAAGATCCTGGTCTTCAGATGAAGATGAATGTGAAGACGAGAGTCTTGGTGTTCAGGTGAAGATGACGACGAGAGTCCTGGTCTTCAGATGAAGACGAGAGTCCTGGTCTTCAGATGAAGATGAAGATGACGACAAGAGTCTCGTTGTTCAAGTGAAGATGAAGTTCCTGGTATTCAGATGAAAATGAGAGTCCTGGTCTTCAGATGAAGATGAGGATCCTGGTCTTCAGATGAAGATGAACAGGAAGACGAGAGTCCTGGTCTTCAGATAAAGATGAAGATCCTGGTCTTCAGATGAAGATGAACATGAAGACGAGAGTCTTGGTGTTCAGGTGAAGATGAAGGTCCTGGTCTTCAGATGAAGATGACGGTCCTGGTGTTCAGATGAAGATGAAGACGAGAGTCCTGGTCTTCAGATGAAGATGAGAGTCCTGGTCTTCAGATGAAGATGAGAGTCCTGGTCTTTGGATGAAGATGAAAATCCTGGTCTTCAGATGAAGATGAACATGAAGACGAGAGTCTTGGTGTTCAGGTGAAGATGACGACGAGAGTCCTGGTCTTCAGATGAAGACGAGAGCCCTGGTCTTCAGATGAAGATGAAGACAAGAGTCTTGGTGTTCAAGTGAAGATGAAGGTCCTGGTATTCAGATGAAGATGAGAGTCCTGGTCATCAGATGTCGATGAAGACAAGAATCTTGGTGTTCAAGTGAAGATGAAGGTCCTGGTCTTCAGATGAAGACGAGGGTCCTGGTCTTCAGATGAAGATAAGAGTCCTGGTTTCAGATGAAGATCCTGGTCTTAAGATGAAGATGAACATGAAGACGAGAGTCTTGGGGTTCAGGTGAAGATGAAGGTACTGGTATTCAGATGAAGATGAACACGAGGGTCCTGGTGATCAAATGAAGATGAAGATGAGAGTCCTGGTCTTCTGATGAAGACGAAGGTCCTGGTTTTCAGATGAAGACAAGAGTCTTGGAGTTCAAGTGAAGATGAAGGTCCTGGTATTCAGATGAAGACGAGGGTCCTGGTCTTCAGATGAAGATGAGAGTCCTGGTCTTCAGATGAAGATGAAAGTCCTGGTCTTTGGATGAAGATGAAGATCCTGGTCTTCAGATGAAGATGAACATGAAGACGAGAGTCTTGGTGTTCAGGTGAAGATGAAGACAAGAGTCTTGGTGTTCAAGTGAAGATGAAGGTTCTGGTATTGAGATGAAGACGAGAGTCCTGGTCTTCTGATGAAGACGAGGGTCTTGGTGTTCAGATGAAGATGAAGACAAGAGTCTTGGTGTTCAAGTGAAGATGAAGGTTCTGGTATTCAGATGAAGATGAAGATGAGAGTCCTGGTCTTCAGATGAAGATGAGAGTCCTGGTCTTCAGATGAAGATGAACAGGAAGACAAGAGTCTTGGTGTTCAGGTGAAGATGAAGGTGCTGGTATTCAGATGAAGATGAAGACGAGAGTCCTGGTGTTCAGATGAAGATGAAGACAAGAGTCTTGGTGTTCAAGTGAAGATGAAGGTCCTGGTATTCAGGTGAAGATGAGAGTCTTGGTCTTCAGATGAAGATAAGGATCCTGGTCTTCAGATGAAGATGAACAGGAAGACGAGAGTCCTGGTGTTCAGGTGAAGATGAAGACGAGAGTCCTGGTCTTCAGATGAAGACGAGGGTCCGGGTGTTCAGATGAAGATGAAGACAAGAGTCTTGGTGTTCAAGTGAAGATGAAGGTCCTGGTCTTCAGATGAAGACGAGGGTCCTGGTGTTCAGATGAAGACAAGAGTCTTGGTGTACAAGGGAAGATGAAGGTCCTGGTATTCAGATGAAGATGAGGGTCCTGGTCTTCAGATGAAGATGAAAGTCCTGGTCTTCAGATGAAGATGAAGATCCTGGTCTTCAGATGAAGATGAACATGAAGACGAGAGTCTTGGTGTTCAGGTGAAGATGAAGGTCCTGGTGTTCAGATGAAGATGAACACGAGGGTCCTGATGTTCAGATGAACATGAAGACGAGAGTCCTGGTCTACAGATGGAGACGAGAGTCCTTGTCTTCAGATGAAGATGAAGACAAGACTCTTGATGTTCAAGTGAAGATGAAGGTCCTGGTATTCAGATGAAGATGAGAGTCCTGGTCTTCAGATGAAGACGAGGGTCCTGGTCTTCAGATGAAGACGAGGGTCCTGGTCTTCAGATGAAGATAAGAGTCCTGGTCTTCAGATGAAGACCCTGGTCTTCAGATGAAGATGAACATGAAGACGAGAGTCTTGGGGTTCAGGTGAAGATGAAGGTCCTGGTATTCAGATGAAGATGAACATGAGGGTCCTGGTGTTAAGATGAACATAAAGACGAGAGTCCTGGTCTTCAGATGAAGCCGAGGGTCCCGGTGTTCAGATGAAGACAAGAGTCTTGGTGTTCAAGTGAAGATGAAGGTCCTGGTATTCAGATGAAGATGAACATGAAGACGAGAGTCTTGGTGTTCAGGTGAAGATGACAACGAGAGTCCTGGTCTTCAGATGAAGACGAGAGTCCTGGTCTTCAAATGAAGTTGAAGATGAAGAGAAGAGTCTTGGTGTTCAAGTGAAGATGAAGGTCCTGGTATTCAAATGAAGATGAGAGTCCTGGTCGTCAGATGAAGATGAAGACAAGAATCTTGGTGTTCAAGTGAAGATGAAGGTCCTGGTATTCAGATGAAGACGAGGGTCCTGGTCTTCAGATGAAGATGAGGGTCCTGGTCTTAAGATGAAGATGAAAGTCCTGGTCTTCAGATGAAGATGAAGATCCTGGTCTTCAGATGAAGATGAACATGAAGACGAGAGTCTTGGTGTTCAGGTGAAGATGAAGGTCCTGGTGTTCAGATGAAGATGAACACGAGGGTCCTGATGTTCAGATGAACATGAAGACGAGAGTCCTGGTCTACAGATGGAGACGAGAGTCCTTGTCTTCAGATGAAGATGAAGACAAGACTCTTGATGTTCAAGTGAAGATGAAGGTCCTGGTATTCAGATGAAGATGAGAGTCCTGGTCTTCAGATGAAGACGAGGGTCCTGGTCTTCAGATGAAGACGAGGGTCCTGGTCTTCAGATGAAGATAAGAGTCCTGGTCTTCAGATGAAGACCCTGGTCTTCAGATGAAGATGAACATGAAGACGAGAGTCTTGGGGTTCAGGTGAAGATGAAGGTCCTGGTATTCAGATGAAGATGAACATGAGGGTCCTGGTGTTCAGATGAACATAAAGACGAGAGTCCTGGTCTTCAGATGAAGCCGAGGGTCCCGGTGTTCAGATGAAGACAAGAGTCTTGGTGTTCAAGTGAAGATGAAGGTCCTGGTATTCAGATGAAGATGAACATGAAGACGAGAGTCTTGGTGTTCAGGTGAAGATGACAACGAGAGTCCTGGTCTTCAGATGAAAACGAGAGTCCTGGTCTTCAAATGAAGTTGAAGATGAAGAGAAGAGTCTTGGTGTTCAAGTGAAGATGAAGGTCCTGGTATTCAAATGAAGATGAGAGTCCTGGTCGTCAGATGAAGATGAAGACAAGAATCTTGGTGTTCAAGTGAAGATGAAGGTCCTGGTATTCAGATGAAGACGAGGGTCCTGGTCTTCAGATGAAGATAAGTGTCCTGGTTTCAGATGAAGATCCTGGTCTTCAGATGAAGATGAACATGAAGACGAGAGTCTTGGGGTTCAGGTGAAGATGAAGGTAATGGTATTCAGATGAAGACGAGAGTCCTGGTCTTCAGATGAAGATGAGGGTCCTGGTCTTAAGATGAAGATGAAAGTCCTGGTCTTCAGATGAAGATGAAGATCCTGGTCTTCAGATGAAGATGAACATGAAGACGAGAGTCTTGGTGTTCAGGTGAAGATGAAGGTCCTGGTATTCAGATGAAGATGAACATGAAGACGAGAGTCTTGGTGTTCAGGTGAAGATGACAACGAGAGTCCTGGTCTTCAGATGAAGACGAGAGTCCTGGTCTTCAAATGAAGTTGAAGATGAAGAGAAGAGTCTTGGTGTTCAAGTGAAGATGAAGGTCCTGGTATTCAAATGAAGATGAGAGTCCTGGTCGTCAGATGAAGATGAAGACAAGAATCTTGGTGTTCAAGTGAAGATGAAGGTCCTGGTATTCAGATGAAGACGAGGGTCCTGGTCTTCAGATGAAGATGAGGGTCCTGGTCTTAAGATGAAGATGAAAGTCCTGGTCTTCAGATGAAGATGAAGATCCTGGTCTTCAGATGAAGATGAACATGAAGACGAGAGTCTTGGTGTTCAGGTGAAGATGAAGGTCCTGGTGTTCAGATGAAGATGAACACGAGGGTCCTGATGTTCAGATGAACATGAAGACGAGAGTCCTGGTCTACAGATGGAGACGAGAGTCCTTGTCTTCAGATGAAGATGAAGACAAGACTCTTGATGTTCAAGTGAAGATGAAGGTCCTGGTATTCAGATGAAGATGAGAGTCCTGGTCTTCAGATGAAGACGAGGGTCCTGGTCTTCAGATGAAGACGAGGGTCCTGGTCTTCAGATGAAGATAAGAGTCCTGGTCTTCAGATGAAGACCCTGGTCTTCAGATGAAGATGAACATGAAGACGAGAGTCTTGGGGTTCAGGTGAAGATGAAGGTCCTGGTATTCAGATGAAGATGAACATGAGGGTCCTGGTGTTCAGATGAACATAAAGACGAGAGTCCTGGTCTTCAGATGAAGCCGAGGGTCCCGGTGTTCAGATGAAGACAAGAGTCTTGGTGTTCAAGTGAAGATGAAGGTCCTGGTATTCAGATGAAGATGAACATGAAGACGAGAGTCTTGGTGTTCAGGTGAAGATGACAACGAGAGTCCTGGTCTTCAGATGAAGACGAGAGTCCTGGTCTTCAAATGAAGTTGAAGATGAAGAGAAGAGTCTTGGTGTTCAAGTGAAGATGAAGGTCCTGGTATTCAAATGAAGATGAGAGTCCTGGTCGTCAGATGAAGATGAAGACAAGAATCTTGGTGTTCAAGTGAAGATGAAGGTCCTGGTATTCAGATGAAGACGAGGGTCCTGGTCTTCAGATGAAGATAAGTGTCCTGGTTTCAGATGAAGATCCTGGTCTTCAGATGAAGATGAACATGAAGACGAGAGTCTTGGGGTTCAGGTGAAGATGAAGGTAATGGTATTCAGATGAAGACGAGGGTCCTGGTCTTCAGATGAAGATGAGGGTCCTGGTCTTAAGATGAAGATGAAAGTCCTGGTCTTCAGATGAAGATGAAGATCCTGGTCTTCAGATGAAGATGAACATGAAGACGAGAGTCTTGGTGTTCAGGTGAAGATGAAGGTCCTGGTGTTCAGATGAAGATGAACACGAGGGTCCTGATGTTCAGATTAACATGAAGACGAGACTCCTGGTCGACAGATGGAGACGAGAGTCCTTGTCTTCAGATGAAGATGAAGACAAGAGTCTTGATGTTCAAGTGAAGATGAAGGTCCTGGTATTCAGATGAAGATGAGAGTCCTGGTCTTCGGATGAAGACGAGGGTCCTGGTCTTCAGATGAAGACGAGGGTCCTGGTCTTCAGATGAAGATAAGAGTCCTGGTCTTCAGATGAAGACCCTGGTCTTCAGATGAAGATGAACATGAAGACGAGAGTCTTGGGGTTCAGGTGAAGATGAAGGTCCTGGTATTCAGATGAAGATGAACACGAGGGTCCTGGTGTTCAGATGAACATAAAGACGAGAGTCCTGGTCTTCAGATGAAGCCGAGGGTCCTGGTGTTCAGATGAAGACAAGAGTCTTGGTGTTCAAGTCAAGATGAAGGTCCTGGTATTCAGATGAAGATGAACATGAAGACGAGAGTCGTGGTGTTCAGGTGAAGATGACGACGAGAGTCCTGGTCTTCAGATGAAGTTGAAAATGAAGACAAGAATCTTGGTGTTCAAGTGAAGATGAAGGTCCTGGTATTCAGATGAAGATGAGAGTCCTGGTCGTCAGATGAAGATGAAGACAAGAATCTTGGTGTTCAAGTGAAGATGAAGGTCCTGGTTTCAGATGAAGATCCTGGTCTTCAGATGAAGATGAACATGAAGACGAGAGTCTTGGGGTTCAGGTGAAGATGAAGGTACTGGTATTCAGATGAAGACGAGGGTCCTGGTCTTCAGATGTAGATGAGAGTCCTGGTCTTTGGATGAAGATGAAGATCCTGGTCTTCAGATGAAGATGAACATCAAGACGAGAGTCTTGGTGTTCAGGTGAAGATGAAGACAAGAGTCTTGGTGTTCAAGTGAAGTTGAAGGTTCTGGTATTGAGATGAAGACGAGGGTCCTGGTGTTCATTTGAAGACAAGAGTCTTGGTGTACAAGTGAAGATGAAGGTCCTGGTATTCAGATGAAGACGAGAGTCCTGGTCTTCTGATGAAGACGAGGGTCTTGGTGTTCAGATGAAGATGAAGAAAAGAGTCTTGGTGTTCAAGTGAAGATGAAGGTTCTGGTATTCAGATGAAGATGAAGATGAGAGTCCTGGTCTTCAGATGAAGATGAACATGAAGACAAGACTCTTGGTGTTCAGGTGAAGATGAAGGTCCTGGTATTCAGATGAAGATGAAGACGAGGGTCCTGGTGTTCAGATGAAGATGAAGACAAGAGTCTTGGTGTTCAAGTGAAGATGAAGGTCCTGGTATTCAGGTGAAGATGAGAGTGTTGGTCTTCAGATGAAGATAAGGATCCTGGTCTTCAGATGAAGATGAACAGGAAGACGAGAGTCCTGGTGTTCGGGTGAAGATGAAGACGAGAGTCCTGGTCTTCAGATTAAGACGAGGGTCGGGGTGTTCAGATGAAGACAAGAGTCTTGGTGTACAAGGGAAGATGAAGGTCCTGGTATTCAGATGAAGATGAGGGTCCTGGTCTTCAGATGAAGATGAAAGTCCTGGTCTTCAGATGAAGATGAACATGAAGAAGAGAGTGTTGGTGTTCAGGTGAAGATGAAGGACCTGGTATTCAGATGAAGATTAACACGAGGGTCCTGGTGTTCAGATGAAGATGAAGACGAGAGTCCTGGTCTTCAGATGAAGACGAGAGTCCTAGTCTTCAGATGAAGATGAAGACAAGAGTCTTGATGTTCAAGTGAAGATGAAGGTCCTGGTATTCAAATGAAGATGAGAGTCCTCGTCTTCAGATGAAGACGAGGGTCCTGGTCTTCAGATGAAGATGAAGATGAGAGTCCTGGTCTTCAGATGAAGATAAGAGTCCTGGTCTTCAGATGAAGTTCCTGGTGTTCAGATGAAGATGAACATGAAGACGAGAGTCTTGGTGTACAAGTGAAGATGAAGGTCCTGGTATTCAGATGAAGACGAGAGTCCTGGTCTTCTGATGAAGACGAGGGTCTTGGTGTTCAGATGAAGATGAAGAAAAGAGTCTTGGTGTTCAAGTGAAGATGAAGGTCCTGGTATTCAGGTGAAGATGAGAGTGTTGGTCTTCAGATGAAGATAAGGATCCTGGTCTTCAGATGAAGATGAACAGGAAGACGAGAGTCCTGGTGTTCGGGTGAAGATGAAGACGAGAGTCCTGGTCTTCAGATTAAGACGAGGGTCGGGGTGTTCAGATGAAGACAAGAGTCTTGGTGTACAAGGGAAGATGAAGGTCCTGGTATTCAGATGAAGATGAGGGTCCTGGTCTTCAGATGAAGATGAAAGTCCTGGTCTTTAGATGAAGATGAAGATCCTGGTCTTCAGATGAAGATGAACATGAAGAAGAGAGTGTTGGTGTTCAGGTGAAGATGAAGGACCTGGTATTCAGATGAAGATTAACACGAGGGTCCTGGTGTTCAGATGAAGATGAAGACGAGAGTCCTGGTCTTCAGATGAAGACGAGAGTCCTAGTCTTCAGATGAAGATGAAGACAAGAGTCTTGATGTTCAAGTGAAGATGAAGGTCCTGGTATTCAAATGAAGATGAGAGTCCTCGTCTTCAGATGAAGACGAGGGTCCTGGTCTTCAGATGAAGATGAAGATGAGAGTCCTGGTCTTCAGATGAAGATAAGAGTCCTGGTCTTCAGATGAAGTTCCTGGTGTTCAGATGAAGATGAACATGAAGACGAGAGTCTTGGTGTACAAGTGAAGATGAAGGTCCTGGTATTCAGATGAAGACGAGAGTCCTGGTCTTCTGATGAAGACGAGGGTCTTGGTGTTCAGATGAAGATGAAGAAAAGAGTCTTGGTGTTCAAGTGAAGATGAAGGTTCTGGTATTCAGATGAAGATGAAGATGAGAGTCCTGGTCTTCAGATGAAGATGAGAGTCCTGGTCTTCAGATGAAGATGAACATGAAGACAAGACTCTTGGTGTTCAGGTGAAGATGAAGGTCCTGGTATTCAGATGAAGATGAAGACGAGGGTCCTGGTGTTCAGATGAAGATGAAGACAAGAGTCTTGGTGTTCAAGTGAAGATGAAGGTCCTGGTATTCAGGTGAAGATGAGAGTGTTGGTCTTCAGATGAAGATAAGGATCCTGGTCTTCAGATGAAGATGAACAGGAAGACGAGAGTCCTGGTGTTCGGGTGAAGATGAAGACGAGAGTCCTGGTCTTCAGATTAAGACGAGGGTCCGGGTGTTCAGATGAAGACAAGAGTCTTGGTGTACAAGGGAAGATGAAGGTCCTGGTATTCAGATGAAGATGAGAGTCCTGGTCTTCAGATGAAGATGAAAGTCCTGGTCTTTAGATGAAGATGAAGATCCTGGTCTTCAGATGAAGATGAACATGAAGAAGAGAGTGTTGGTGTTCAGGTGAAGATGAAGGACCTGGTATTCAGATGAAGATTAACACGAGGGTCCTGGTGTTCAGATGAAGATGAAGACGAGAGTCCTGGTCTTCAGATGAAGACGAGCGTCCTAGTCTTCAGATGAAGATGAAGACAAGAGTCTTGATGTTCAAGTGAAGATGAAGGTCCTGGTATTCAAATGAAGATGAGAGTCCTCGTCTTCAGATGAAGACGAGGGTCCTGGTCTTCAGATGAAGATGAAGATGAGAGTCCTGGTCTTCAGATGAAAATAAGAGTCCTGGTCTTCAGATGAAGTTCCTGGTGTTCAGATGAAGATGAACATGAAGACGAGAGTCTTGGTGTTCAGGTGAAGATGAAGGTCCTGGTGTTCAGATGAAGATGAGAGTCCTGGTTTTCAGATGAAGACGAGAGTCCTGGTCTTCAGATGAAGATGAAGACAAGAGTCTTGGTGTTCAAGTGAAGATGAAGGTCCTGGTATTCAGATGAAGATGAGAGTCCTGGTCTTCAGATGAAGACGAGAGTCCTGGTCTTCAGATGAAGATGAAGATGAGAGTCCTGGTCTTCAGATGAAGACGAGGGTCTTGGTGTCCGGATGAAGATGAAGACAAGAGTCTTGGTGTTCAAGTGAAGATGAAGGTATTGGTATTCAGATGAAGACAAGGGTCCTGGTCTTCAGATGAAGATGAGAGTCCTGGTCTTCAGATGAAGATGACAGTCCTGGTCTTCAGATGAAGATGAGGATCCTGGTCTTCAGATGAAGATGAACAGGAAGACGAGAGTCCTGGTGTTCAGATGAAGATGAAGACGAGAGTCCTGGTCTTCAGATGAAGACGAGAGTCCTGGTCTTCCGATGAAGATGAAGATGAAGACAAGAGTCTTGGTGTTCAAGTGAAGATGAAGGTCCTGGTATTCAGATGAAGATGAGAGTCCTGGTCTTCAGATGAAGATGAGGATCCTGGTCTTCAGATGAAGATGAACAGGAAGACGAGAGTCCTGGTGTTCAGGTGAAGATGAAGACGAGAGTCCTGGTGTTCAGGTGAAGATGAAGACGAGGGTCCTGGTGTTCATATGAACATGAAGACAAGAGTCTTGGTGTTCAAGTGAAGATGAAGGCCCTGGTATTCAGATGAAGACGAGGGTCCTGGTCTTCAGATGAAGATGAGAGTCCAGGTCTTCAGATGAAGATGAAGATCCTGGTCTTCAGATGAAGATGAACATGAAGACGAGAGTCTTGGTGTTCAGGTGAAGATGAAGACGAGAGTCCTGGTCTTCAGATGAAGACGAGGGTCCTGGTGTTCAGATGAAGATGAAGACACCAGTCTTGGTGTTCAAGTGAAGACAAGGGTCCTGGTCTTCAGATGAAGATAAGAGTCCTGGTCTTCAGATGAAGATCCTGGTGTTCAGATGAAGATGAACATGAAGACGAGAGTCTTGGTGTTCAGGTGAAGATGAAGGTCCTGGTATTCAGATGAAGATGAACACGAGGGTCCTGGTGTTCAGATGAAGATGAGAATCCTAGTCTTCTGATGAAGACGAGGGTCTTGGTGTTCAGATGAAGACAAGAGTCTTGGTGTTCAAGTGAAGATGAAGGTCCTGGTATTCAGATAAAGACGAGGGTCCTGGTCTTCAGATGAAGATGAGAGTCCTGGTCTTTGGATGAAGATGAAGATCCTGGTCTTCAGATGAAGATGAAGACGAGAGTCTTGGTGTTCAGGTGAAGATGAAGGTCCTGGTATTCAGATGAAGACGAGGGTCCTGGTGTTCAGATGATGATAAAGACAACAGTCCTGGTCTTCAGATGAAGACGAGAGTCCTGGTCTTCAGATGACGATGAAGACAAGAGTCTTGGTGTTCAAGTGAAGATGAAGGTCCTGGTATTCAGATGAAGATGAGAGTCCTGGTCTTCAGATGAAGATGAGGATCCTGGTCTTCAGATGAAGATGAACAGGAAGACGAGAGTCCTGGTGTTCAGGTGAAGATGAAGACGAGAGTCCTGGTCTTCAGATGAAGACGAGGGTCCTGGTGTTCATATGAAGATGAAGACAAGAGTCTTGGTGGTCAAGTGAAGATGAAGGTCCTGGTATTCAGATGAAGATGAGGGTCCTGGTCTTCAGATGAAGATGAGAGTTCAGGTCTTCAGATGAAGATGAAGATCCTGGTCTTCAGATGAAGATGAACATGAAGATGAGAGTCTTGGTGTTCAGGTGAAGATGAAGGTCCTGGTATCCAAACTAGCTAACTAACAAATGGGTAACGTTAGCCAGCAGTTACTTGCAGGCAAATGTTGAGTTCAAAAGTTTTTTTTTTAATTGCTCCTGTCACGTGTTATTTCATAAGTTAAAACTTACGGCGCCGATGGCTAAAAGCGAGCCCTGACTCTAGGTGGGGGGAGGGGGTGCGTGACGTGACTCAGCTTTCGCGTGCATACCAGAATATATCCAGCACTATTTTACCGTGACTGTGTCCAAACTAGCTAACTAACAAATGGGTAACGTTAGCCAGCAGTTCCTTGCAGGCAAATGTTGAGTTCAAAAGTTTTTTTTTTTAATTGCTCCTGTCACGTCGGAAGCATTTGTAACCTAAATGAACGCCCGTCAACTAAAATACGTCCCCCATGGACAACAGTGGTGTAATTTACTAATGCGCCATTTCAAACTTCGACTAACGGGATGGATTAGCACAGAGAAAAACACGAAAATGTAGTCATATTCGCAAAGCTCTGTCAATGTGCTGACTTTACTCCATTTTATCACAGAAGAAAATGACATTGTTTTTAAATTTTATCGACAAAAACTCAAATGCACTTTCAGAAGATCACTTACCTCCTCGCCGTGTCTCTTCTCCCAGCAGAATGACGTATCCCTCCGCCCTGGTCAGTTGCACTCTGCTGCGTCACTGCGTCTGATTGCAGCTAGCGGGAAAAAGGTGTCCCTCCGCCGCTGGAAGTAGTCCACGCTGTTTTCTATATTGTTTGTCAATAATTAAGTTGTGGTTGAAATACGATGGTTTGTCCAATTTAGAGAACTGGTATTCAGATGAAGATGAAGATGAAGATGAAGACAAGAGTCTTGGTGTTCAAGTGAAGATGAAGGTCCTGGTATTCAGATGAAGATGAGAGCCCTGGTCTTCAGATGAAGATGAGGATCCTGGTCTTCAGATGAAGATGGACATGAAGACGAGGGTCCTGGTGTTCAGATGAAGATGAAGACGAGAGTCCTGGTCTTCAGATGAAGATGAGGGTTCTGGTGTTCAGAACTTCAGATCTTCCTGCAGGACCCTCGTCTTCATCTTGATCTTGACATTCTCATCTTGATTGTGACAACTGTCGAACCCATGGAACTTCTGTCTGTCCTTCAAGGAAGACTTTGGGATTTTTGAACCTTGGCTGTATTTAGGGTTGTCCTGGGGTGAAACTGAATGATTGGAACCAAAATCAGGCAGATCCATGCTGTATTCACTGTTTCATTTTTGCCTGAAACCATAAGTAAGTTTGAACGGGGAATTCATAGTTTATTTCTGAAGACATGGCTGAATATTTAGACGATTCTGAATACTTTGATGTAGTATTTGAATTTGATTTGTGGATTCTCTCCATAATGTTGTCAAATACTTAAAACACTATGAGTAACAAAACAAACTCCTGAGTATCACAACAGCATGGCTGGCTGAAACTCTGCAGCCTGTTGCCCTTCTCCCTGTCCCTCTCTTCTTCTGTTACAGCTTCTCATCAGTTCAAATACATAATATAGGCCACCAAGTTCAAATACCTCATCCAACTGTTCAAAATCTTCTAAATATTCAGCCATCACTTCAGAAACAAATTACAGGTTTCTGTGTCTGTAGATCCACACACACTCCCCTGCTTCAAATGACAGACTACATAACAGGATGTAAACAAGGGCAAGAAGCGACGTCACGTAAATAAAAAGGAAGCATTTGTCTCCATAATGTTGTCAGATACTTATCATAGCAATCTGAGCTGGTTAGTCACAAAATAAACACTTTTATTGACATACTTTTGATGCAAGAAAGATCCCCACACAACCCCGTTCAGACTTAGTTTTAGTTCCTATCATTGAGTTGCAGCGCTGGACTACCTACCTTAAAGGTACCGAGGAGCCGGCTACAAGCATGGAGAGCAAAGCTTAAACAAAACAAAAACAAGAGGACATGGGCCTTGACGGTCACCTGAATTTTTGATGTAGTCAGTTTTGCTGTTTATGGAAAAAAAATATGAATCCATGTTTTGAATGGTATACCACTTAACTAAATCAATTTAATTCAACAAAGTTTGTGACTTTGGGATTTTCATACAGCTACAGTCATATCAGAAGCAAACACCCAATGCTTGTAGGTCGGATTTTTTCAGCTCCATCATAGATTAAGCCAATGTTTTTAATTCAGAGCTCTTTCAATTTTTAGAGAGGTTTTGCCACCACTTAAGCGGCTTCATTACTTGAGGATTGAATGCAAACTTCACAAACTTATTGAGACCTTAATTTCTACGGCATCAAGGTTAAGATTACTATTTTTAGATAAACTTTGCCCACTCCCTACGGGGAAATGTGAAACCCTGGGGCCTGGACTCTTCCATCCACAAAGTGTATTTGATTCTTCCATATCTGGATGTTACGAAGATCTTTGAAATTTGTAATTAATTAAGGTCTTTGACTTCGTCTCAGGTGACCTAATAAAAACTGTCTGAAAGTGGTAAAAAATTGTGGTTGCATTAAAATACACCTCATAGTCAGCTATGCATTTATTGTGATTGACTTATGAAGTTCAGCAGTCTATATCATCATATCACACATTCTCTTTTTAAAACTGCCTATCAGTTAATTTTAAAACATTTGAATTGCCAGTAAGTTTTGAATGATGTAGTAAACGTTGAATGAAAAAGGTTCTGCAATGTTGTGGAAAAAAGGAATGTGTGCTTCTGTTTAAAATGAATACCAATAAATCTCGTCAATCATTACTATTATATAAACATGTTAATATATTTTCTTACATCACACATCCTGATGATCTCTGAAGTATCCTCCGAGAAGAAACGTGGAAGACCAAGAAGGGCAGCTGTCCTCCTATTCTGACTTGTGTCCTACATAAAGTTAGACAAAAGTGAGCTCATGCAATACTACAGTTCTTATGGAAGTTCACATTGACAAATTCACACTATACATACCTCTTTATCAAGGTACTGCATAACACTTTGAAGGGTCAACCTCCTGCTTGATGAAATGACTGCTTTATACAACTGCAAGAGAAAAAAAAACTAAAATGAGCTGCATGTTTTGAAAAGGATAATGTGAATCAATTTTTAACCTATCTGCATCATCTTATATCACATGAGTGACTAAGAGTGAGAGAAATAGATATTTTGGGTCCTTCTACGTGAAACTGCATTTACGTTATTAAGTATTTCTACAAAGAACCAAAAAATCTAGTAAATTTTTTAAAAGATGCAGGGATTGGATCTAACATATATTTGACATTATTAGATAAGTCGTATAGAAAACAAATTCCAGTATTTCAATCAATAAAAATAAAGAAAATTAATTTCCCCAAATTTCCCTTTTACAAGCTTCCAAATTTAAAAAAAAAAAAAAAAAAAAAAAAAAGTGCTCCAATGTTTTGTTTAATGTGAGTGAAAATAATCTATTTGGGACAAATTGGAGGGTGTCACCATGCACTTAATGAAGCTGTGATTAAGAATTTTATCAATATTATTCAAGGATCAAGGAATCTTTTATTGTCCCCGTGGGGCAAATCACTCTACAGTCAGCAGAACAAGAGTCACAACAATCGCGGAGTACCAGTTACATAAAGCACAGACGACAACAATAAATAGGACGAACAGATTAGTCAGTCACTTGTTTAGCAGGACAATTGCAGCAGGGACAAAAGAATGCTTGAGTCTATTTGTCCTGCATCTTGGCAGGATGTACCTGCGGCCTGACGGGAGCAGCACAAACTCACCAACTATTTTCTGACCTTTTATGGAATAATCAATTTAATAACCACCAGATTGAATGAACAATAAAATTAACTGTAGATTGTAGGGTCATTAGGAAAAGCAGAATAAACTCGACAAGTCACACACAATTCAGACAGTGCTGCAACCTGACAACGATGTTCATTCACAGAGCAGCTGCGGTCTCGAGAGGGAGCTCGGTTGTGATAGCGCGAGCAAGAGGATGAATAGAGAGCGCGCGCGGCGGTGGATAAAAAGCGGCGCGTCAATGCAAGAAATTAACGGTATTTCAGCTCGTTTCATTACGATACGCCGTACAAACACAAATGCCTCCCCTCAAACACTCGGACCATCGACAAATACGTTGACTATATGCAGTAAATATAAGCGTCCAAGTCTTTAGACTTCATTAACGTGTTATTTCATAAGTTAAAACTTACGGCGCCGACGGCTAAAAAGCGAGCCCTGACTCTAGGTGGGGGGAGGGGGTGCGTGACGTGACTCAGCTTTCGCGGGCATACCAGAATATATCCAGCACTATTTTACCGTGACTGTGTCCAAACTAGCTAACTAACAAATGGGTAACGTTAGCCAGCAGTTCCTTGCAGGCAAATGTTGAGTTCAAAAGTTTTTTTTTAATTGCTCCTGTCACGTCGGAAGCATTTGTAACCTAAATGAACGCCAGTCAACTAAAATACGTCCCCCATGGACAACAGTGGTGTAATTTACTAATGCGCCATTTCAAACTTCGACTAACGGGATGGATTAGCACAGAGAAAAACACGAAAATGTAGTCATATTCGCAAAGCTCTGTCAATGTGCTGACTTTACTCCATTTTATCACAGAAGAAAATGACATTGTTTTTAAATTTTATCGACAAAAACTCAAATGCACTTTCAGAAGATAACTTACCTCCTCGCCGTGTCTCTTCTCCCAGCAGAATGACGTATCCCTCCGCCCTGGTCAGTTGCACTCTGCTGCGTCACTGCGTCTGATTGCAGCTAGCGGGAAAAAGGTGTCCCTCCGCCGCTGGAAGTAGTCCACGCTGTTTTCTATATTGTTTGTCAATAATTAAGTTGTGGTTGAAATACGATGGTTTGTCCAATTTAGAGAACTGGTGAGCACGATAATTATTAGATATCATAGCTTTACAGTTTTATTTTTGACTAATCCCAAAATTATGGTATTTCTTCTGCAGGACCCTCCTCTCCCTCCACCCAGCACCCCGTTTCTTTTTTCAAGGTATAACTTACAGAAATAAGTTAAATCAACACTGAAGGTCCTGATAAAACTTACAAATAGTTAAGACAATTAATTACTTTAACTTTAATTTTCTAAAACTTATAAACTTGAGTTCAACATTCAAAACTTACCATGACAATTTGAGATAAAGAACACAAACAAGTTCACATAACTTAATGGAGCTGGTAAAAAAAAACAGCCCAAAACCTGTCCTCCCCAGGTAAAACTGCCCCCTAAACTAGCCTTACCAAGTAAAACTACCCCAAAACCTGCCCTTTTCGAGTAAAAGTACCCTTAAACCTGCTCTCCCTGGGTAAAACTGCCCCCAAATCTACCCTTACCAAGTAAAACTGCCTCAAACCTGCCCTCCCCTGGATTAAAAAAAAAAAAAAAAGGGCCAAAATTTCACTCCTAATTGACACTTACCTAGAAAAACTACCCCCAAACCTGCCCTCAATGAGAAAAATTACCCCCAAATCTACCGGCCCCGGTCAAAAGACAGCCCAAAACCTTTCCTCACCAAGGAAAACTGTCCCCAAATCTACCACCCTGGGTGAAAAGTAGCCCAAAACCTCATATCCTCTTGTAAAACTACCCCCAAACCTGCCCTCACCAAGTAAAAAAAGCCCAAAAAATGCCCTCAACAAGTGAAACTGCCCCTAAACCTGCCCTCAACGAATAAAACTGCCCCCAAATCTACCCCCATCAAGTAAAAAATAGCCCAAAGCTTGTCCTCATCAAGTAAAACTGCCCCAAATCTATCCTCACCAAGTAAAAGACAGCCCAAAACCTGCCCTCAACAAGTAAAACTGCCCTTAAACCTGCCGTCTCTGAGTAAAACTACCCCCAAATCTGCCCTCAAAGTAAAACCAGCCCCAAACCTGCTCTCATTAAAACTACTCCCAAAGTTGCCTTCCCCAAGTAAAAAAAAAAACAAAACCTGCCCTCCTCTAGTAAGAAACTGTAAAAACAGGAAGATTGTCACCTTTCAGAAGGTTCGAAAACATCAAAATTATAACATTTATCAGGCAGAGATTCATCCTGAAACCTGCAGAAAGATGCTAAATTTAGAGGAAAAACTGAGAAATTACACCAAAACCTGCAGGAAGACATCAAGTTTAGAGGAAAAACATGAAAATAACAAATTTTATCAGGTAGAGATTCATCCCAAGAGCCCTGAAACCTGCAGCAAGATGGTAAATTTAGAGGAAAAACTGAGAAATTACACCAAAACTGGCAGGAAGACATCAAGTTTAGAGGAAAAACATAATTATAACATTTATCAGGCAGAGATTCTCCCTGAAAGCCCTGAAACCTGCAGAAAGATGCTAAATTTAGAGAGAAAACATCAAAATTAGACAAAAACCTGCAGGAAGATGTTAAATTTATGAGAAAAATATGAGAATTATGACATTAATCAGGTAGAGATTCATCCCGAGAGCCCTGAAACCTGCAGAAAGATGCTAAATTTAGAGGAAAACATCAAAATAACAACATTTATCAGGTAGAGATTCATCCCGAGAGCCCTGAAACCTGCAGGAAGATGCTAAATTTAGAGGAAAAATTGAGAAATTACACCAAAACCTGCAGGAAGACATCAAGTTTAGAGGAAAACATCAGAATTATGACATTTATCTGGTAGAGATTCATCCTGAAACCTGCAGAAAGATGCTAAATTTAGAGGAAAAACATCAAAATAACAACATTTATCAGGTAGAGACTCCTCCTGAAACCTGCAGGAAGACGTTAAATTTAGAGGAAAAACATAAAAATAACAACATTTATCAGGTAGAGATTCATCCTGAAACCTGCAGAAAGATGCTAAATTTAGAGGAAAACATCAAAATAACAACTTTTATCAGGTAGAGATTCATCCCGAGAGCCCTGAAACCTGAAGAAAGACATTAAATTTAGGGGAAAAACAGAGAAATTACACCAAAACCTGAAGGAAGATGCTAAATTTAAAGGAAAAAACATCAGAATTATAACATTTATCAGGTAGAGAGTCATCCTGAAACCTGCAGAAAGATGCTAAATTTAGAGGAAAACATCAAAATAACAACTTTTATCAGGTAGAGATTCATCCCGAGAGCCCTGAAACCTGAAGAAAGACATTAAATTTAGAGGAAAAACTGAGAAATTACACCAAAACCTGCAGGAAGATGCTAAATTTAGAGAACATCAAAATTATAATATTTATCAGGTAGAGATTCATCCTGAGAGCCCTGAAACCTGCAGGAAGTTGCTAAATTTAGAGGAAAAACTGAGAAATTACACCAAAACCTGCAGGAAGATGCTAAATTTAGAGTAAAAACATCAGAATTATAACATTTATCAGGCAGAGATTCATCCCGAGAGCCCTGAAACCTGCAGAAAGACGATACATTTATAAGAAAAATATCAGAATTATAACATTTATCAGGCAGAGATTCACCCTGAGAGCCTTGAAACCTGCAGAAAGATGCTAAATTTATAAGAAAAATATCAGAATTATAACATTTATAAGGTAGAGATTCACCCCGAGAGCCCTGAAACCTGCAGGAAGATGTTCAATTTAGAGGAAAACATCAAAATTACAATATTTACAAGGTAGAGATTCATTCTGAGAGCCCTGAAACCTGCAGGAAGATGCTAAATTTAGAAGAAAAACTTCAGAATTATAACATTTATTGGGCAGAGATTCACACTGAGAGCCTTGAAACCTGCAGAAAGATGCTAAATTTATAAGAAAAATATCAGAATTATCGGGTCGGGTGGTGGGGCTGGGGGTTTGGTGGGGACTGGGGTGGGCGGGGTTGGGGTTTGGGTGGCGGGTGGGTCCTCGTGCCCCGGGCCGCCTGGGTCGGTCTTGGCGCGCTGGGGGTGTCGGTAGCTGCTCCCTCTTGTTCTCCGGGTCCGCGTCGTTCACGGTGGCCCCGGTGGCTCTCTGGGGGCGCCGCCCTGTGGCTCCTACGGCCCGGGGGGAGGGGTGCCCTGTCGGCTTGGCCCTGCCTTGCCGTGATTGCTGTTCTGGGCTTCGGGGTCCTTCACACTTGCATGTTTGATCAGGTCTCGCCAGCTACTGCCGAGTCCCATTTCAGCGATTGATGGGACCCGCCAGAATGTGCTGAGAATCTCTCCAGAGTCTCTACCCTAAACTCATTCTCTCTTTCACTAGTATCCTCTTCTGGCCTATTCTATTCTATTCTATACTATCAAGACATCCACAATTATGGTGCTCAGTACCATTTGTTTAATTATTTATTTATTGAATCTTTTTTTTCTTTTGTGTTGGTTTGGTTTTCTTTTCTTTTTTCAATTTTTTTTTATTGATGGATAGTTAGTAGTTGGGAATAACACACCACCTTACAATCTTTAATTGCAATAGCTCCGCCTGTTAATTTCTATCCCTGTTCGTCCTGTTTGTCCTGTTCGTCCTGTTCAGTCTTTGTTTGCCCCACACATCACTGAGGTGTAGCACTGCCCTCCCTGGCTTATAATAGGGAATTCTAATAAAGAATGTCTGCTTAGCTTTCAGGGAGGGCTGGTGATGGTCACACACATGCACTAAATATTAAAATATTTGGCTGCAAGACTAAAATATGCATCAATCTCATACAATGTTGACACCTCTTTTGTGGAGTTAAACAATGAGAACAAATGCAGACAAAAAAAAAAAAAAGAATGCACTGAAACTTTGCCCCCACTAGCTTAGCCTCGCCGTAGCACGCAGCTCAAAGGGGCGTGTCCTATCTACTCATTCATATCTATGAGAACAACGGTGGCTGCACATAAGGACGCCTGACATTGATTAGCTGCGTAAATACCATTATATACAGTCTATGGTAAATACGTATGTGAATCGCATCATTGGCTGCAGCAGCCAGTCACCGGTCACTCACTGACTCACATTGAAAAATAGCACAGAATGAATTGTTACGTGTTTATTTTATTTATAATTTAGGTTGGATTTTTTTTTCTGTGCACGGAGACTGTGTCAGCAGTGCGCAATTGCGCATGCACACGCGCAGCTTAGAGGGAACAGTGGTCAACACTGAAGAAAATCAATATCACCAAGGCAGCAGGTCCAGACGGGGTGCCGGGCCGGGTCCTGAAGGCATGTGCAGACCAGCTAGTAGGCGTGTTTACGGACATTTTCAACCGGTCCTTACAGCAGGCTGTAGTCCCCACATTCCTTAAATTCACCACTATAGTGCCCGTGCCCAAGAAACAGGCAGTGAAATGCCTGAATGACTACTGCCCAGTTGCCTTGACGCCAATAATAATGAAGTGCTTTGAGAGGCTGGTCCTGCATTACATCAAGGACATCATTCCTGCTGATCTGGACATCCACCAGTTGCTTATAGGGCAAACGGAAGATGCCATCTCAACTGCCTGCACACGGCCCTGACCCACCTGGAGGGCCCCAACACCTATGTTAGAATGCTATTTGTTGATTTTACATCAGCATTCAACACCATCTCCCCCCATAAACTGATAACCAAGCTTGGCCATCTGGGACTAGACACCACACTCTGCTCCTGGATCCACAGCTTTCTCACCGGCAGACCACAGAGTGTCAGAGTAGGAGAGGTGACATCATCCACACTCACACTGAGTACAGGTGCACCTCAGGGCTGCGTCCTCAGCCCGGCCCTGTTCACCCTTTTCACACATGACTGTACCTCCATCCACCCCTGCAACACGACAGTAAAGTTTGCTGATGACACCACCATAGTGGGATTAATATCTGACAACAACAAGACCCACTACAGGGAGAAGGTCCAGCACCTGGTCAGCTGGTGCTCTGAAAGTGACCTGGTGATGAATACCATCAAAACAAAAGAGATCATTGTGGACTTGAGGAGAGCCAGAAAAATGCCCCCCCCCCAACCTCTCTGCATAAATGGAGAGGAGGTGGAGAGGGTCAGCAATATCAAGTACCTGGGTCTCCACATCACCAGTGATCTCACATGGACCTCCAACACCTCCCACTTGGTGAAGAAGGCTCAGCAGAGACTTTTCTTTCTGCGGAGGCTGTCATTAAAAACAAAAACCAGCAGACTGCAGAACAGCTTCTTCCCCAGAGCTGTCGCTGCCATCACACCCCCCACCCATTGCCCCACCACCCAGTCATTCCCCCCTCCCAGTTCATCTATGCAATAAGAACTCTATTTCAACACTGGAGCACTTTATCAGCACTGATCACTTTACTTTGTTTGTATATAGTACTTTGATTCTTCTTTTTATTATTTGAGAGTATTTTTAAACTATTTTTATTATTTGCACTGCTGCTAATTGTCGCGTTCTTCAGACAAATTTCATTGTACTTCTGAACAATGACAATAAAGGCTCTTTAAGTCTTTAAGAAATGCAAAAAAAAAGTTTAAATCTCATATCTAAATAATCTGGAATATAATTATTAATCAGCTTGATAATTACTTTATATTAACCTTTAATTATTGTCTTCTGTGTTTGAATCGGATGAATATGTTGTGATGTAATAAAGAAAAGTACCGTGACACTTGTCTGATTGGAATGAAAACACAAAACCTTAAGTTATGTTTAATTTACTTGATCTTAATGAGTGTTTCTAATGTTAATGATACAGACACACAATAGCCTTGTCTGGGTGAATTTGAGATGTAAATCAAAATTTACATTCAGATCTATTTTTTTTATAAAAGATTCCCTCTCACACTGAGTATAAATTAAGTTTTACCAGGTAGATTTTGCCACACTGGTATACAGAAAAAGCTAATTAAAATAAAACAGGTTCCATTTTGTATATATAAAACATCTTAAGTATTTCAGTAATGGAGATTCAGAGGTAAATACCAAACATATTTGTCATGTGCAATTTAAAGTTCAGCCAGAGGGAGGCAGAGAAACCACAAATAAGAACCTAGTTGTCTTGTGGAGCAGAGTTACATGCCACAAACATTTGGTGTCCAGGAGACTATATTGAGACCTTTCAAAATAAATGCATTGATTTTTTGTTGTGTTTTTAAACACTTCTGTTAAAGATCTCTTGTTGAATTAAGATAAGACACCGGATTGCCTTCATTTTCTCTGCCATACCGGAATAGAAGTCTGTCTTGGAGCTACACCGCCTGGGCAGATTCTGAATGGTGAACTGGTCTTGCAACATTGCCGCGTTAGTTTCAGGCAAACAAAGCAGAACTCCTTATGACATCGAGGACATATAACATTTTTGCAGTTTTGTCTACTATGTTCTATCTTCATGCCACATGTAGGACAGAGTCGGATAGAGGGGCAGCTGGTGACGCCCGCCACCTCCGGCAGGTCGATGGATTTGCATGTCTGCAGCAGTTGCAGGTCCCTGTTGATGCAGTCATCGTTGCCACAGCGGTCCGATCAAGGAGCTGAGCCCTTCCATGGCTTCTGACACTGCCAGCAGAACTGATAGGTTCCCCCCTGATCAGCTGTGCATATGATACATATGACACACAGGTTGGAAAGATCCTTCCTCTCCATGTTTGTTTTGCACTGGGGACACTGATGGGGGAGAACAGTGAAGAAAAAATAAACATCAGTCCACTTGATTTGGTTTTAATGTTTGAGTCAGAGTAAATCCCTGAAAAGTCAGCATTAATACAACCACAGAGCACTGGACCACTTACTGGCTGAAACTCGCAGTATCTAGCAGCAGCCATGCGGGCCATGTTGTCCTCAAAGTGCTGCATTTCCTCAACAGATAAGTCTGCCAGTCTGCGCACCTATTGGTACGACCACGCCTTATTGCACCTTGTGGTCCCCTCTACCAGTGCAGGGCATTTAAATGTGTAATGCCCCTTAAAACACAAAGAAAAATCATTTTGAAATGACAGAAAGCAATCAAGGGACTTTTTACTTAAGTAGAATATTGAGGTAATTAAGAGATCTGACTCTACTTGAGCATTTCTCTTTCTTGCAAGTTTATACTTCTGTTCTCCTACTTTTCATATATTTTTCACTCCGTCAAGGAACACGGAGTTTTGTGGCGAAAAGCGTCTGTCTGTCTGTCTGTTCGCAACATTACTCAAAAACCGAATAACGAATTTGGACGAAATTTTCAGGGAAGGTCAGAAATGACACAAGGACCAAGTGATTAGATTTTCGGCTTCTAGTCTGGATCTATGGATTTGTTAAAGACTTCTGTATCATTGCGAGATCGTGGTCACTGTAACTATGATAACAAGTGAACACTACGTCAGTTGCCTGCTGACGATCACAAAATTGCGATCCTGGTGACAAACTTGAGGGTAGTATCTAGTGGGTCATAGCCCTTCATCTCTGGTAGGCCCTGAATGCTCATGTTCTGTGTGAAAAAAAAATCTGAAACCATGAATACTGAAAAATAAGATTTACAGAAACACTTTATTGAAATAGTCCATAGTATATTTTGTAACTCCCATTTTTGTTCTTTGTATTAGGTAGATTTGGAGCATCAGTTTGCCTTAGGTTTTGGAGCAGTTCTTATAATTTGGTGGCTTTGACTGATGTAAACAGGAAGTATAACGCTTCTATTGAGAAAGTCTGTGGGTTACCACATGAGCTCTGTTTTATGTTCTGTAATGCTTCGACAAACTGCCACCATTAAAAGTATGCAGAATTAAAACAGACAGACACTTTATTTATCCCCTTCAGGCAACTCTAGAAATCCAGGAGCTCACACACGCTACATTCAAGGTAGATAAGGAGACAATATACAACGATCAGCCACAACATTATGACCACTGACAGGTGAAGTGAATAACATCAATCATCTTTTTATAATGAAATGTTCTGCTGGGAAACCTTGAGTCCTGACATTCATGTGGATGTTTGACATGTACCACCCACCTAAACATGGCAGGTCCAGCAACTCACCCAACCACCCATGGCAACAGCAGTCCTTGATGCCAGATGTCACCCTCAGCAGGACAATGCACCCCGACACACCACAAAAACTGCTCAGGAGTGACCCGGGGAACACAACAGAGCTAAGGTGGTCACCCGGGTTCCACACTCCCCAGATCCAGATCTTACTGAGCATCTGTGGGATGTGCCAGGATAAGCCTGATCTAGTTAGGTTCCACCCCGCAACCCATAGGACCCACAGAATTCACTGCCACCATCCCGGTACTACAGGACATCCCAAGAGGTCCTGGGTCCATGCCCCACTGGGTTCAAGTGGTCACAATGTTATGCCTGATTGGTGTATAAAAGAATGTGCAAATCGTGTTGGTTGAAGAAACAGTAATAAGGTGCCAAAAATGCAGGTATTTATAATAAAATAGAGTATTAGAAAAGTCCAGAAGCTTAAAATGTGAAGATAGAAATAGAATAGAAATAGAACATACGCTAGGATATACAGACAGCTATCACTGCATTACTTTGACAAAGATGATAGATTAAAAAAGATTTAAGACAAGTCTTGAAGATAAATATACTTAATGTTCTGATTTACAAGCGCAACAGACATCATTGACAATGATATCTTTGGAAACTACATCACATTGAACCTAATGATACAATATCTTTTAAAGCATTCATATCCTTATACTTTTTGGACGTTTTATTGCATCCTAATTGTATTTTAAATTAATGAAAGTGGCATTTTTCTTCATCAATTAACCCTAAATAGCCTATAATGACAAAATGAAAGCATATATTTTTTAATTTTACCAAATTTATTAAATATCAAGGATTTTCCATTTACAAAACTATTCAGACTCTTTGCTGTGGCTCTAAATTGCAGTCAGCTGTGTCCTGCTTGCTTTGCTCCTCCTTGAGATCTTAGCTGCCACCTGTGGCCGCTTGATTTGATTGGACAATTTAGAAAAAGCTCACACCTGTGTATATAAGGCCACATTCAGCTATGGCGTCCAGGGAACTGTGGTGAGATTATAAACTATACTTAAAGCTTTCAGTATTTCCTGGAGTAAACATTTTCTTAATAACTGTGAAATGGGATAAATTTGAATCAGATGAGCAACATCTCTTTTAAACTCTTAAAACATTCTTTTATCATAAAGCCTTTATGATTGCATGATCATAGTGGTCTCTATTTTCATGCTCTTCAGCTGTTTATTTTTCACAGATTTTTTTTTTTAATCAAGAGTTAATAGTCTTCTTAAATGTTTGCTTTTGTAAAGAAGTTTTGTTCAGAGAAGTGCCACATGAATATAATCTAAATTACTTCCATTTTGTCATTATGGGTTACAAATTGTAGAATAATAAGTAAAAAAAATCCACTTTTATTCATTTAAAATTGAATTTACTACACAATAATTTCTGGAATTGAGTGAATGCTTTCTGAAGAGACTGTTAAAATGGACTGATTTACTAAATGTGGTTTAAAAACCTCTGACCTGAGGAGGTTTAGATAAACTGCTGGTAAAAACAAGTATCATGGCAGCCATCAGCTGATTTTATGAGCACCAGTAACTGATACTTCAGGAAACTTCCAGCTGATTCTCGTCCAAAAGCTACTTTCATTTATAAGATTATTATGGCCAAGTTCAGTTTAACACCTGGTAGAAAAATTACCAAAAAAAAAAGACAGGAAAAATCCATTTTCCCTCATTTTTGCACTAGTTCAAATCAGTAACTTTGGCTGAATAGTACATGTAGTTTAAAAGCAGATGGGACATAATAATAGATTTAAATGAAGAAATGTCATCTTACCTCTGGGGCACAGCTTCTATCTCTGTAGTTTTATCTTTGTGTTCAACCAAAAGCAGATCAGTCATATCTGAAGCCAGTTCTGGAGGATTATTTTTGCGTAAAATCGAAACTTTTGGAGAGCCGTCGCACCGGTGTTCCAGTTTGACTGGTGATCAGGTTAACTGGCGATAGTTTCCGTCTCCAGATGTTTCGTCCGCAGATTCGTCACGATCAGACCTGGATTTACGTGAAATAAAGATACCAGATAAAGAAGACCTCACCAAAAAACGTTGGCATCACTACTTAACAAAGTCTATATCCATGTAAATATGAACTACAGACAGTAAAAAGAAATGTGCGGGCCGAAATAAAAAACACGTATTTTTCAAGTATGGTGAGAGGATTCGAAACCACGTAATCCAGCGATAAAATTACGAGACCATCGTTTTACTCATTGTGCTACCGATCAGCTCTACAAACATTCTGCTTCATCCATATAGATCACTGTCCTCCTGCCAGGTGTTTAACACCACGCAGCACAACATCAGCTTGATTTGCTAAAATACATCGGAACAAACTGAGACCACGTTGTTTAAACTAGTCACTCATATATATATATATATATATATATATATATATATATATATATATATATATATATATATATATATATATATATATATATATATATATATATATATATATACATATACACATACACATACACATATACATATATATATATATATATATATATATATAAAAAATGTTTTTTTTTTTTTTAATGAAGTAAAGGGATTCGATGTGGTCAAAACAATGGTTTATTCGTTCTACACAGTGAGCCATAAGCACCTATTGGAGGTATTGAAGTAGACTACAGTCATATATGAACGTTACAGCTACAGATATTCCTGTTGGACTCTGAAGATATTGTGCTGCCATATTTGTATATTTAGCCTATATGTACTCTAAGGTGGATTAGGAACGTCATTAAATCAAATCCTGTCAAACACCACAATTCACACTAGTCTTCCTCTGTGACATCTTTAAAAGTATCTTCTACCATTTCTAAACCAGCCAGGGTGTTTGGGAAGACACAAATCACACAAATATATTGTTTGTTTTGACCAGGTCGGATCCCTTTACTTCCTTTAAAAAAAAAAAAAAAAAAAAAAAAGTATTGTCAGCGGTTAAAGTGCTCTGAATGACGGTTAGGACGTGGATGACATGATGCGCTGCGTGTTGTTCTGATGGGAGGCTGCTGAGGGTCTGAGTGTTTCTGAGAACAAACCCGAGTTAAACCTGAAGTTCTGCTCTGGATCTGTTCCACTGAACACACAAACTAACACACAACACAGCAGTGGACGTGCTTTCATGTTGTCGGTTTTCATGGTGAGACAATAAATAGTTTTCTGACTCGTTGTTAACCAGGAAGCCTGTGTTAAGTTGTGACTATCCCCAGTTGACATGGACGTGTTTCCTGAACAATCACCAGGTGTTAAACACCTGACAGAATGACAGTGATCTATATGGATGAAGCAGAATGCTTGCAGAGCTGATCGGTAGTACAATGAGTAAAACGGTGATCTCAGTTTTTTCGCTGGATTACGTGGTTTCGAATCCTCTCACCTACTTGAAAAATACGTGTTTTTTATTTCAGCCCGCACATTTCTTTTTACTGTCTGTAGATGATACTTACATGGATATAGACTTTATTAAGCAGTGATGCCGACGTTTTTCGGCGACGTCTTCTTTATCTGGTACCTTTATTTCACGTAAATCCAGGTCTGATCGTGACGAATCTGCGAACGAAACATCTGGAGACGGAAACTATCGCCAGTTAACCTGATCACCAGTCAAACTGGAACACCGGAAGAGGAGGCGAAGAAAGCTACAGGTAAGCAGAGCCTGTCCGGTCCTCTGCTCCCAGCTGGATTCACTGCAGAGAGGATCCTGGAGGAGATCAAGTCATGACTAGCTTGTCTGAATCAGCCGCTTTGTCTGATGTCAGTCCCCTCTGAAGCCAAAGAAGCCTCTGTTTTCACTGTTTTTAGGGGGTGTTGACCTTTCACAGTGTCTGCAAGCATGTTGTTGTTGCGCTTCTTTTATGAGCACAGAGATTTACATGAAGCCCCCTGAAGAGCCTTTTTGTGTTCACTCTACAATATACTGCTGTCTGCTTGGAATTAACTGGCACATAAGTTATCGCCTACAATGTGTCCAATGCTCACACTGTTTCAGTCTCATAAATACATATTTTCTACTTTCCTCACAGTCTTGCTGAATAGGCCTGGTACACAAATACAACAAACAAGAGCTGCAACAGTGATTACTCCGCCAAGGGTAGCAGCAGTTATGTGATGATAGGCGTATGTTTGTCTTTTAGCAACATTACTCAAAATCAGATTAACAGATTTGGATGAAATTTTCATTTCAGAAATGACACAAGGACCACCTCATTAGATTTTGGTTGTGATGTGGCTTATAGTCTGGATCCATGGATTTGTCAAAGATTTCTGTATCATTGCGAGATAGCTACACAACGTCACTGTAACTATGACAACAAGTGAACACTACGTCAGCTGCCTGCTGACGATCGCATGATTGTGATACTATTACAAATCGACCACTGCGGACTTATCGGGACTTATCCGTCAGAAATCATACAATCGTTGATGAAGCATTTTAGCCATGAGTGAGTTGCAGCTTCAGCTTCTTCAGTGTGAGGGTTTGATCGTTTTCTTTGTCATATCCAAAAGGATGCTGAGTATCTGTGAAGTTTGCTCTTTCAATCAATTAAAATGAGCAATCCTACAAAATTAAAGGCATTTCCCCACTTTTCTCAGATGTCATATAGAGAAAATGATAGAAAACATTCAACAAGTTAATGGCTAATTAAAACAATAACCAGTTGCTGATTTACGTAGACCATACAGTATTTCCCAAACATATACAGGAGCCTTGTTTAAAGACACAGGTTTTAAAGACACTATAGACAAACACATTATTTCTTCACGCACCGCTGCATTTTGGGATTTTGGGATATTTTGTCACCATATATCTTCTTTCAGACTAATGCAATGAAAGCATTGAAAACACACATTTAGATGTTTATTTTCCTACACATTGTCTATTACACATTTATACCTTTTTTGCATATTTGTTGTGATATATGTAATTTTCATATTTTAACATAACATTTTATAAAACTTGTAACATACAAAAAATGATTATCTTAAAGTAAGTAATCGCCTAGGGAGCATTTATGGTGATGGCTAATAATTTACGTTTTTATATGTAGCTAGTAGTTTCCAATAAAACTGATTGGAATTTTACTATGTATATCTTTAAAGGCCATTTTCATACCATGCACCAAATTTTCCAGTTGTGTTCCTCTCTATTTTTTGAATATTTTTTATAGAGAGGTTTGCTCATAAATCATTCACAACTGAATTTACTAAACATGCTAATTCTAAAAACAAGGCGTGGATAAAGTGCATTTTTTTCATGATATTGACAGTATTTTCTCATTTCGAAAGCAGATATACACACTTTCGGCTGTTGAAAACTTTAAGTCTAACATGTCAACAAAATTAAACAAAACATTTGAAAGAGGTTCATTAAATGTTAACATTTCTGGTTGAGAAATGTATGCAGATTAAGACATTAAGGCAAAATGCTTGCCTTATTGGAAGTAATGAACTGGGATGACTACATGTTAATATCTATTACCTAAAATGTTTTACGCTATTCACCTGTAATGTCTCTACTTAAGGTACCACTAATTGCACAGTGAGCAGTTCTGCTCATGATATTATGAATAATCTTCCTGTAAATTGATTTTTATACAGTATTTGTTTTCATTTCTTAGAAAGCCAAAATTCAAACCTGAAGAACTAAAAATTCTTTGATAGTGAATTCAACAATTTGTCCATTAATGATTCCCTGAACGTAACTCTTGGAAGTCAGTTCAGTGCTCTCCTGAATAACTAAGGTGACACTAATTTGTACTGTACATGTCCACAAACAACACCACTGAAATGCTTTTGGAGAACCGGGAATTTATGAATGGACCTGTAATTTTCTCATTATTCCCTCGAGGCTTTAAGGTGGAGGGGCAGACTGAATATACACAATATCACTGTCAAGAGTAGACATTCAGACATGAACGGTAGAACAGATTGATCGATTTTAATAATAACACAAGACTTGTGAAAAACAAAAAGAGCACTTACAAAAATATATTGAATTTTACTTTTTTCATACTGTTTTCATGCATTACAAGCTGTGCTAAAGAAAGACCCAACTAATAATATGCATAAATAAAGATAGAAAACAAATCATTAAAGAAATAAATAATAAATTACAGTAACCTTTGCACACACAGAAAGTTGTGTTAATCAAATTGTCTTATTGTCATGGCCTCTTAAGTACTTGTGAGTGATTACAATTGAGCTGCTGCTGATTGCATAATAGCATTGCTGTATGTATATTTTTCACCCAGAAGATTCTGTCATGGAAGGCCTTTGTTAACTCTTTGAAAGAAACGAAATGCATGAATTTATTTATTTATTTTTCTTGGACAAAGACATTGATTTCAACAGTTCCGTCATTGAAAATTAAGAGTTACAGGAGTCATTAGAAACTTAAGTCTGTCATGACCTATATGGTCTTTACAAATATATATAAATTTTTGTTTACAGCCATAGATGGTAAACTATTTATTTAAGTGTCTAATTGACTCGTCCTTTGATTAAATGTTGCACTAAAACTGCGCTGTATTGAGTTCTATTACTGTAAATCTGAGCGTTACTGTATAGGATCTGTGTATGATTGGAGTCCAGCAGGGGGCAGCAAGTAACACATGGTGATGGTGCAGCAGTCAAACTCTTCCGGGTAAATTCTGTGCAACAGTAAACAATAACATGAGGACACAACCGGAATTGTGTAACATCTTCTAACAAACAGAACCACCGTGGTTGTCATTTGGACACAACGTCGCCTCTGGTTCTACGTTTAATCTGGAACACATTTGCCCTCCACAGCCATGTTGTTCCTCCGGACTGCGGCTCTGAGCTCCAGAGCTCTGACCGCTCTGCGCAGCCTGCCCGTCGGCTACACAGCCTCCAGAAGCACCGCTACGTACGTCCAGGGCCAGAGCCCCGAACCACGCATCAGAGAATACTTCTACTATATCGACCATCAGGGACAGGTGATGATATAAACACAAAACCAAACCTTCAGTATTCCTTCTGTTGGCCTGACACTGTGTGTTAACTGTGCTCTACTTGCAGCTTTTCCTTGATGACACTAAAGTGAAAAACTTTGTCACCTGCTTTAAAGGTAAACATGGACACACACAACACACATAGGTCTTGATTTACTAAAATTCAGTCTGGATCATTATCATTGATGCCTTTGGAAAATGTTCATATAATAATAATAATAATATAGCTGGCTGGATGGGGCCCACTGCTAATCATATGGTTGCACACAAAAATCAAAAGCTTGTTTTGACTTTAATAAGCAGATTGAACTTTTACAGTAACATTATATCCATCCGTGACAGGACTTAGGATTCAGCTACATAACCAATGATCCTTCTGAAGTTGAGAAACTGACTGTGTGTGACAGTTCACCAGCCTGAGGTGATCCCACACACAGTTGACAATATACAGAATATATCCCATTTGCGGCCCACAAGTCATGTCCTTTTCCACAGTGTAAGCTGATCCGCTCCAACCCAACAGTGTTTGGAATAGCATCCCCATCTTCCAAGCATGATATCCTGGTTTTCCTAATTGGAATTCTGAATGGATGGCTAGTTTGATTGCTTTGGGAATCAAGAGAAAGAATGACCTGACTGGCTCTACATGCAGTCAAAAAAGGCACTGCGACTGGTATGCAGTGTCATTTACTGTTAGGTCCTGATGAGTCCTGTCTTCATGTCAGGGGTGATTCAGAAGTAATTAGTAAAGTTAGCACTGTGTTATGTTATGCAAAAATACATGCATAGTTTGACCTTAATTTGCATGGATTAAAATAAACTAAATCTGGTACTGGTAGAATGGTAGAATTTCATTATTTTATATACTACTACCTCTGACAACAGGTTTTTATTGTGAGGCCACTGCTGATGCTTTCAGTGTTTTGCAGATCTGAATCATATCTTTGATGCTGTTGTTTCACTCTCAGTCATCTGTTTCTTTCTCACCAGATAAACAGTTCCTGGTCTTCTTCTTCAGTCGGCTGCGTTTCAATCAGAGCGGCCGTTATGAGGAGGACTTCCCCTTCCTATCTCTGTGCGGCAGGGAGAGGAACTTCCTGCGCTGCGATGACCGACCTGTGGTCTTCACCCACCTGCTACAGAGCCCCGCAGGGCCACAGGGCATCATGGGAGAGCAGGAGCTGCTGTCGTACTGCGGCGGTGCGGAGAAGCTCTGCGTCCCGTTCCGCCCAGAGGCTCTGTTCATGCATCCTATCAGCGGACGAGTTTATCACCCCTGCTCAGAGCGCTCAGGAGGGGTTGGCCTGGTCAGGTCGGCTCTGGCCATCGAGCTCAGCCCGTTCTTTGTTTACGTGCATGAAAGTGGCCAATCAGGACAGCCTACACACTTTCTTTGGAGAGGACAGAAGCACACACTGACCAATGAGCTCGCAGGATGCCTCCCTACAGCAGAGGAGGGCAGTGGGCAGCATGGAGAACTAGGATAACGTCAGCTCAGATCACTGGTATATGTTATTCTGTAAAATGCCCACAATACACTATCAGCTCCCTGTTCTGATAATTGGAAAAGGCTATGTTAAGGCCTCACAGCTGTGATCACAGTCTGATCAGTAGTGATTCAAGCCTGGACCAGTCCTGCATAATGTGATGTGTGAGAAATGAACCATGAAATTCACTAATGAATCATGGCTCCCATCTTTATTTGGCTTGAACTACACAAAGCAATGTCTGATTTTGTCTTCTTGCTTTAGGTGCAGCTCAGCCAAAGAGTGATTTTGCCCTCAGAGACTGTTTCATTTGAATCACCTAAATGGTCCTGAAGAGGTAAAATTACCCAGAATATCAAAAGGAAGCATCAAGGAAGAGTCTGTAAGATTTACATAATTTTGTGTGCATAATTTCAGGTGATCTTGCTGTTCATCTCATAGCATGTTAGATTCACAATGTGCAAGTATTTGGTTGTGGCTTCTCTCAAATTCTTTGGAAAAAAAACAAGTTAATTCAGTTTTGCACTGAGCTCAGACTGTGTTTCTGTGTTCTGTCATTTAAAGATTAACAAAAAGAAATCTTTAAAACTTGGCGGCAATGTCAGTTATTGTATTGAATATACTCAAGAGGAGCGAGTTGTTCATTTAATACATTAGGCACAATTGAATATATAAATACCTTGCAGCAAACTGATTAGACACAGACTCTGAGAACTGGTATGCTTGCATTGAAAGAAAATACATAGTCTCACGGTATTTATTGATAAATGGTCCATACCATAAGGGGCACTGGCTACTGAACTTTGTTTTGGAAACATTCTGGAGTGAGATATTGCCTTGAATATAAGACCTACTTCATATTACATCCCTTGCTAATTTTTTTGGCGCTGCAATTCTTAACATTTTTACTTTGTTGCTAACAAATAGTGAATTTTTACATTGTACACTGAAAGTTCTTAGTGTGTCAAAAATCACCGGCAGTCCATAGATAACTTTCTCTGGAAAATGAAAAGGGTATCACAGAGTTATTAAAATGCATCTTGGTGTTGTTATGTCTGAGCATCCAAAATTATAGAACCACATTTTCAATAAATAACCTTGGGTCTCAAAAAACAGCCCAGGATCTATGCATCTGTCATTCAACTAGGCACTGAAGTCCTTGAAAATAAGATATCACTGATCAGAAACACAAGTAGCCTACATTTTAGGTTTACTGTTTTCAGGGCTTGTTGTTGTTGGTGTGTCGTGGTAGGTAGTTAACTAAGTCACTAAAGCAGGACTACAGCTTTGAGTTTAAGACGCCTTTTCAAAAAGGTGACAAAGAACAGATGAAGCAGGAGCAGGTGGACGAAGACGGAAGGCAAGGCAAGTTTATTTGTATAGCACAATTCATACACATGACAGGACTTATTATTAAAATCAAGGAAAGCACTCAGAGAGCATAGCACTCTGCCAAGGCTGCTCAGTCATATGATTTCCTAAGGATGAAATCTTTAAAAAAATTTGTGGTCCACAGCAGTCGATTTGTAGTAGATCGCAGGCAGCTGACGTAGTGTTCACTTGTTGTCATAGTTACAGTGACGCATCTGGCAATGATACAGAAATCTTTAACAAATCTGTGGATCCAGGCTATAAGATGCATCACTGCCAAAATCTAATCACTTGGTCCTTTTGTCATTTCTGACCTTCTCTGAAAATTTGATTGAATTCCGTTTGTCTGTTTTTGAGTAATATTGCTACCAGACAGACAGACAAACCAACTCCGACTGTCACATAACTAACGTAATAATAATAAAACGAGTATTGCTTTCTTAATAGATACACCAGTGTAACCCCACGGTTGCCTGACTGACAACTTCAGTCTAAGCTCCGTGGTTCTCAAACATCATAAAAAACTGCAATTCTAAGGCTCTTAGAGAACCCCTGGGCTGAACAGACAGAAAGCTGGAGAACCCAACTTTGCCAAGAGTGTTTTACATTTTATATTCGACAATAACTTCAAATTGATGCAGTTATTGGGGTTAAAGTCTAACGATTTACTCCCAGTGTGTCAAGATCCTAACAACGCCTCTGGGTAAGATTATGAGTGAACAGCAGCTAATAAAGAGCAGAGTGTCATGTGAAACCGGTGCAGTTACAGAGCAGATCTGCTGCTGGCTGTGAGCTGTGTGTCAGAGGCTCCTCCAGCGCTCCCCTCTGGAGAACTTCAAATCCCAGAGATCTCAGTATCAGTGAACCTGGAACCTGGGCTTGGTTAAAATGGCAGCGCCGTCCAGGAACACTTGCGGGCTTACGGAGCGCTCTGTCCGGGAGCGGGTCCCGCCGCTGCTCAACGACCTCTACCAGTTCACCATGGCGTACGCGTACTGGCGGGCCGGCCGGCACCAGGAGCCCGCCGTGTTCGAGCTCTTCTTCAGGGACAACCCCTTCGGCGGAGGTTTCTCGCTGTTCGCAGGTCTGCACGACTGTCTGCTGTTCCTGCGCAGCTTTCGCTTCTCGGACGAAGGTGAGGAGATCGATTAGGACTTCATTCTTCACATTAGTGCTATTAATCAGAACCGATTAACCTTTAAGTAAAGGAGGGTTGAGTAATCGATCGGGTCATGGTGACATTCCTGCCGTCCACACCTCCCACAGCTGGTTGCGCAATACGTCACCAAGCAAACACACGCGATGCTGTTTAGGAAATGTGAATACCAGTAAACTTTAACATGCAGATCCGAAGTGTAACACTCAGGAATAATCTGTAATCTCTCGTGTGCAGTAATCAGCAGCGTGTGGTCAAGTTTCTTTTTAAAAAGCACTCATTGTGTTGAATGGACTGAACCCCTTCCTGTTGTTGCACTGGCATTACTGATGAATCACCATAAACACATTTAGCTGCTCTCAGTTTAATCAGTAACAGCTGACTCACATCATATTTTATAACTGTCGATTGGCAGGTCAAAATTATTCTGCAAAAGCGCACGTAGCTCTCTATACGGAAGTCCACTGTAGTTAAACCTACATCTGGCAGAAGTGATCAGACCTGCTGTTCAGTACTTCAGTGTGCTTAACCCTCGTGTCGTCCTGCGGGTCAAATTGACCCGTTTTAATGTTTGAAAATGTGGGAAAAAAATTCACAGTGAAACTTTTCAACATTTTTGGGAAATCTTTGAACATTTTTTGGTGGAAAAAAAGAAATGTTACAAATGTTTCTGAAGAGCATTCACAAAAAATCAACCAAAATCCGGCAAATTTCACAGGATTTTGGTTGATTTTTATGTGAATGTTCTTAAAGAAAATATTAGAAGTTTTACTGATATATATGGAATCACTTTAGATATTTTTAGGATTTTTTTGGAAGATCTTACTCATTTTTTGAAAATATTTACAAGAATTTTCTTGCCAAATTTGTGGGATTTTATTTTATTTTATTTTATTTTATTTAGAAAACTTTTAAGGGAAACTTTCAAGGAATTATTGGAATTTTTGTTCCTGAAGGTTTTGCAAATTTTCAGAAATTTGGGGATTTTTTTTGCCGAATTTTTGGATTTTTTTCAGACAAGGAAACAATATTTTTTTGGTGCCTGTAAATGAGGACAACAGGAGGGTTAAAGAGACACACAATACAGAGATGCTCTGTTACACACTCAAGCTGCCCTCAGAACTTTACTTGACTACAAGTACAACAGTATTTTCACCAAAATGCATTTAAAGTTGTTTGAAAGTGGAACTACTCAGTATACGCATCCACCTCTGGACATGCTGAAATAGCATAGAAGAAGCGTTTTACCGTCGAGCCTATTGTAGCTAAATTAGACATTGTTAACTGGATTAACTGATGACAAATCATCATTTGATAAACTGTACACAGATCATTTGGTTTGTGTCTCCACGCTGACTAATAATCATAGCTGGCAAATAAATGTAGTGGAGTGCAAAATGATGGGCTTTAAAATTCCACAACAGTTTTGTAAAGGATTCAGTCTTACAGGATACAAAATAGTTTAAATGTTCATATGAAGTTTTATGTGCTAGAAGACAAATAAGCAGTCACACCATGACTGAGTACTGGCCGTGTCAAAACCACAGATTCAGAGATATTCATAACATATCTCAGGAATCAACCCCGTATATTTGCAGTGTGGGACTTTTTGTATCATGATTCTTCTTCAGAACTGGTTTCTGATTTGAACATGTGTGACTGAATTATTCCAGAATTACAACTTGTATGGGGTAGAGTAGTTTTAAAGTGTTTAAGCAGAGTCATAGGGGAGCTGGTGTGCTCAAGCTGCAGCTGTGGGGAGGAGTGGATGGAGAGAGAGGCACTGACTTCATAGAGCTTAGAGATTATTGTCATGGAAAAAAAAATTAAATGTAAGTTTTTAGGGGTTAAATAAATGCCTGGAAGGTAATGTACAATAAAGTACATGATATCACTCACAAGGGACATTTATATATGCAGGACTGTTTCTTTTACTACACTATTCTATTTCTGCTGGAGTACAGTCTAAATGTAGCAGGCTCAGTGGTGCAGCAGTGGTTGTGGGTTAAATATATGTGTATTATTGTATTAGTAATATGTAATATACCATTTATGCTTTATTATATTGTTCTTTTATTGTTATTATGTTTATTGTGTTAATTACACAAAGTTTGGTCTGTCTCTCAGTTGTGTGGAACCTTTACTGGGGGGTCGCTGTACCCCTACGTACACTTTTAGTCGCCCCATGCCGTCCTATAAATGAGCTTTTCCTGCCTTATCTCTCCCCTTGTGTTTGTGTGTTCTGAGAGAGAGATTAGCGAGATTGTGCTGTTGTAATTTGTGTGTTTTAATGTAATGTAATTCTACTTTTAAGTTTACTCTCCCGTTCTTATATGGTTATGCATTATTTAATTTCCATAGAAGTAGAATAAAAGAAGAATAAAATAAGATATGTGATATATATTACTAATACCATAATACATATATATTTAACCCACAAGCACTGCTGCACCACTGACCCTGTTACATAAAGTAGCATAAAATTCTCAGTAAAGTTTAGTGCAAGTAATGATTTCTGTGCAATACTTGAATAAATGTACTTATTACTTTTCACAAAGCCTATCAGGAGTAAAGCTGGGGTGTTTTAAACGTGCTACATTAATGGTGTTGATGCCATTCATACCTGAGCTTCTAACCTTCATCAAAGTCACAACACGGAAGTCTGCTAGATTAAATTAGCTCTGCAGAAGGTTATTAGATTAGTTGAGTTACTGTAATGTGCTGTGACGGAGGACACGTGAGGCAGGAGGACATATGGAGGACGTGCTTGTGTAAGAACACATGTCTCAAAATGAATATATGGCTGCCCTCTGTTGCTGGTGTTACTGACAGTGCTCCAGCTGTTGTGATTAACACTGTATTCATGGCTCCAGATGTTGAGTTCCTGCGTTCGGTCCTACCTCCGGCCACCGACCCAGCCTTCTTCCAGTTCCTCCGAGGCCTCGACTGTTCGGGTGTAACAGTCCGCTCCGTCCCAGAGGGCACCGTGGTGTTTGCCAGGGTGAGCTGCAGGGCTTCAGGGTGAAACTGAGGTCAGAGGTCACAGTCAGGGTGTGTAGACGCTCAGATGGAGTAACTGCTGCTGCGTGTGTGTAACACCTGCAGGTGCCTCTCATGGAGGTGGCTGGTCCGCTGGCTGTGGTTCAACTGCTTGAGACCAGTTTACTATGTCTCGTCAACTACGCTAGGTAAGAATACACACAGGCACGTTTCTGGCAGCTCAGAGGACGTTTCTCTCACTTACTTTAGTTTCCTGCACACTTGAGATAAATAACTATCCAGAAATACCAAATGTGTAAGAATTAATTTTGAGAAAGTTTGTATAAACTGTTGCAGAAGAGATTTAGAATATCTGATTTTCATGAAATGGTACAGCCATAAAATACACATTTTTTTGGTTGCAATGTTTAATTTAATCAAAGTACCATATGCTGTAACTACTGTAATAAACAATCGGAAGAATAAAAATATGAAAAAATACATGTTGTGATACTAACAATATGACAGAAGTTTTTTATAGATGTAAAGAGACTCAAAGGTAAATTTAGAGGGAAAGTTTTTCAAGTAATTAAAGAAGTGAATAAGTTCTGTTTCCTGAAACAAGAGGAAGCCTTTGCACACAAGAGTTCCATCACCTTCCTAAAATAATGGCCTAAGTCATTTTTTGACAAAAGTTATCGTTTTGTCTAAATCATCTCCTCATGATGCTGGTCACCTCTGGTAAAATCACTTATATCCTCAGTTAAGTAGATCATGTGATTCTACCCCTGTAGTTTAATGGCCTAGGCCAAGGTTCAATGTCGTGTGGTTGAGTTTTTTTGTGTTTTCTAAAAGACCTGAAAAAAATTCTTATGCCAACATTTTAAAAGGGTGTCGAAATGATAAATTTAAAATGAAACATGTTTCCAATGATTTACCTTCTGCTATGTATTTCTTCTGCCTGAGTCCCTTGATCTCTATGTTTCAGGGTCTCTGCACTGTTCCATCTTCAGTTACCCAGCTACAGCTTCGGACTAAAACTGTGCATTTTATACTGCTGTGTATTTGCCTCTATCTGAAGTTAAGAAACAACCTGTTGCTGTCGTGTACTTCCTCTTCCCTGTTGTCAGCCTGGTGTGCAGCAACGCCGCCCGTTTCCGCCTGGCTGCAGGCCCCAGGAGGAGGCTGCTGGAGATGGGCCTGAGGAGGGCTCAGGGACCAGACGGAGGACTCACTGCCTCACGATACACACACATCGGAGGTGAATGCTATCAAAGAGTCATTATTCTGACACTCTATCAAGCCTCTGTATAGATGCTTGCACTTAACCCTCACCAGCCCAACAGATTGTGGGTGTTTTTTTGCTGCTGTCATATTGCTGTCACACTGCTGTCATGTCCTACACCTCTAAGGAAACAGCACAACTATGGCTAGAAGTAAAGAAAAATGTCTTTTGTGAATTGCAAAAAAGAAAAATGAAAGTTCAATGTCTTTGATTATTTATTTGACAAAAATTTGAAACAAACAACCAAAAAAATCAGGAATCAATATGTACGTTTTTCTGAGTTCCCCCAGGTGATACAAATACTGGAAGAAAATGGTGATTCTACATACTATAAATGCTTTACTACTTACATTTTTAATTTCTTTCCATGTAAACAGAGCCTGTAGTTCAGCTGAAAAGTTTCTGAATTGATGTCAGTGACTGTTGGTCACAGCTGAGTCAGTAATGGCTTCACAGTTGTGGCAAGAAGCAAATAATATGTTTTTACAGGTTCATTTTTGAGACATGAGACATGTAAAATAATGTCATTTTGATGGAATATCACCATCCAGAGCTTTGCTTTGGTTAGGTTTTCAATAGAATGGCATGTAACAAACGAGTGCTTCAACACTGTCGGAGAGTAGAATATTGTTTGGTTTTACAGTTTCTGGCTGTGACAAAAGGCAGGGCAAGTTTATTTGTACAGCACAGTCCATACACAAGGTGATTCAAGGTGCTTTACAATGACAAAGAAATACATTCAGAAAATTGATTTAAAGGTAGGCACACATTAAAATCATAGAAATAAAACATAAAAGTAGACATTAAGATCATAAAAATGCATCAAAAGACAAGAAAATAGATTGAGCATCTAAGAGGAAGCTGCAGTAAACAATAAGGTTTTCAGGCCTGATTTAAAGAGCCGACAGTTTGAGCAGATCTCAGGTGTTCAGGAAATTTGTTCCACAGGTGAGGAGCATAACAACTGAATGCTGCTTCACTGTTTTTGGTTCTGGTTCTGGGAACACACAGTAAACCTGTGCCTGATAACCTGAGGGCTCTGGATGCTTCATATGGAGATAATAAGTCCAGGATGTATTTTGGTCCAAGACCATTCAGTGCTTTGTAGACCAGGAGTCAGATTTTGAACTCTATCGTTTGACTGACAGGAAGTCAGTGTAGTGATTTGAGGACTGGTGTAATATGGTCCAGTTTCCTGGTGTTAGTTAGGGGTTTTGTTTTCTTTTTCTTTTCATTTTTTTTTAAGTAAAATGCCTTTCAAACCCAACATGTTTTGAGGCTTAAATCACTCTAAAACTGTATATATAGACTAAGTGAGGTATGAATTTTGCTGATGTCTGTAAGGAAGATCCAGACTTTCTCTCTGAGGTAGGACTGCAGCAACTCTCACTTAACCTACCAAACATCACATATATATCGCCATTCTGTTCTTTACAGTGTCAGAAAAAGATTGTCACCAAGTTAAAGAACTGGTAATAATTACTAGCCGACAACAAATAAACAAGAAATAATTGAATTGGCCTGTAGAAAATGATTTTGTTACATTCCCAGTGCACAGACTTACTCTGGAACGTTTCTTTCAGGCTTTGATCTCACCAGTAACGTTCAGGCTGGTTTTCTGTTTGGGATCCCTGTCGCCGGGACCATGGCACACTCATACGTCACTTCCTTTAACTCCCTGGAGGAGGTGTGGCCACAAGTGAGTATGTGTTGTCTCCTCAGATCATCTGAATAGGAGACCAGGGATTTTAGCTCATTAATTGTAAATTGGATGTACTTAGGTTATTGTTACTCATTATCTATATATACACTACCATACAAAAGTTTGGGGTCACTTCGATGTCCTTATTTTTATTTTTTAAAGAATAGCATTTTTTTAAAAATGAAGATAACATTAAATGAATCATAAATCCAGTCTAGACATTGTTAATGAGGTAAATGACTATTCTAGCTGGAAACGGCTGAGTTTTAATGGAATATCTACATAGAGGTACAGAGGAACATTTCCAGCAACCATCACTCCTGTGTTCTAATGCTACATTGTGTTAGCTAATCATGTTGAAAGGCTAATTGATGATTAGAAAACCCTTGTGTAATTATGTTAGCACATGAATAAAAGTGTGAGTTTTCATGGAAATATGAAATTACCTGGGTGACCCTAAACTTTTCAACAGTAGTGTATGTTTGTAATAGATTGTCATAAATGTTTTTTTCAAATGTGCATTTTGCACTATTTTCAAATGCTTCAGAGACTCAATAATTAATTGAGAGAACGTGTCAGTTATATCCATAGTTATGCAATCTAAACATGAGAGCCAGGAATATGCTGTCATAGAAGTAATGTTGTTGCTACAGTAATTGTGGGCATACAATAGTTCTAAATAATACAGCCATGTAGTTCCTAATATCTCTCTGTTGTTGCTCATCACTCAGACCCTCGCAGCAGCGAACGGGGATCCAGAGCCGGTCGATGTCATTTCTCTAACGAAAGGCTGGCTGAGTCGTGTGTGTGAGCTTCTGGGAGCAGAGCCTGAGAAGATCCGGGAGGGCGAGTTGGCTGCTTTTTTGTCTTACGCCGTCGCTTATCCCCAGAACTTCCTCCCTGTGATTGACAGCTACAGTGTTGGCTGGTAACTTCTATATAATACTATGTCATGTTCCCCCAAGATACAATATATCTTGGAGTTTATTGACATTTTTGTACTTTTATATGATTTTATGTTAAACAACCACAATTAAAGATTGCCCTTGTTCACACACCGACCAGTCACAACATTAAAACTACCTGCCTAATATTGTGTAGGATCTCCTTATGTCACCAAAACGGCTCAGTTGGGCCGTGGAGACTGGATCTCTGGGGTTGTCCTGTGGTGTCTGACTCTGGTATGTTAGCAGTGAATCCTTTGGGTCCAGTGGGTTGTTGGTTGAGGTCTATGTGGATCAGGCTTGTTCCAACACATTCCAAAAATCAGACTGGAATCCGTGGAGTCTGGAGTCCTGTGGCTCTTTGTAATGTTCGTTTAGCTGTTTCTGAGCAGTTTTTGCGGTATGGCAGAGCACAGTGTCCTGCTGAGGGAGGCTCCTGACATCTGGGAGTGTTACTGCCACGAGGGGCTGTAAATGGTCCACAACAATGTTTATGTAGATGGTGCGTGTCACAGTAAAATCCACATGAATGACAGGACCGAAGGTTTCCCAGCAGAACATTGCGTTGTAATGAGATGATCGACGTTAATCACTTTACCTGTTAGTTTTAATATTGTGGCTTATCGGTGTGTACGTGATTTATCATCTGCAAAGAAGTATAAGACAGATGAGAAAGAGGCCTAGTTATTTTTAGAATTACAAGATGATTTAGTTTTAAAGTCCTGTCCTCTCTGAGCACCAAAAGCTAGACTTGCATGAATGACAGTGTATTGTAGTTTTAGTGTAGTGATAAACTTTATCTCATCAGGTACAGCAGCAGCAATTCCACATTATTTTTACCAGTAGATGTCACTAGAGCACACTGAGCTAAAAAGGTCTTGTGGTGATATAATTTAGTGGAAACCTTTACAATCAGTACTGATTAATGAGTATTTTCATTCATTTAATACCCATTCTTCTTAGAGCAGTGAATGTTTAATTTGTAATTGTGAGAAAATAGGAGAAAATGCCACTATCCCATAGAGTGTTTCCCCATCAGTTGTCATCTACACAGGTTTTCATCCTGTACCTTCCTCTCACCTTCTCAAATACATGAACATACAACAAATTCCATGAAACAGCAGATGTTCTTCAAACAGAGCAAGTCCATCAGTTATTTATCACAATAATCCATATGTACACAAATGGAGCTTAAAATACTAAATTGCACTCCATCTTATGAGTATCTTTGTCTATCATATATTCCCAGCAGAGGGGACAGAAATGGGCAGCTCCATCTGTCGTGATTTTGTCTCTTAAATGTTCCACTGAAGAGGCACTTTAGACCTCAACTGAATTATTTATGTGAGCATTCAAGGGACAAGATAAGGCTTCTTGTGAGCTTCAAGGCCTTAGGGTCAACCTGGCCTCCTCAACACAAACAAGAGTAGACGAGAGACACATGTATCTATTGTCAGCAGTAAAATATAGTTTACATCAGAGTGGACATTTGCCTGGAACTCAAGATGGAGTACATTTCTGTCCATCTGTCTCAAATTCATCTAATGTGTATATATCTACATGATTTCAGTAGCGGCCTGCTGAACTTCTGCGCTGTGGCTTTAACACTGTGTGAGCTGGGCCACAGGCCTGTAGGAGTTCGTCTGGACAGCGGGGACCTCTGCAAGCAGTCTGTCGATGTCCGTCGTGTCTTCAGACTCTGCAGTGAGCAGTGAGTGTGTTTGTTTGTGTGTTTAATTAAGATCCCCTATTAGCTTTTGCAGGGCAGCAGCTATTCCTCCTGGGGTCTTCATAATTTCATTTGTGACAACACCAAAATGCAGTATGTACACACAATGCATACAAATCAAAATTACACAATACGCAAACAATGCATACAAGAATACACATACACAATATAAATGGCATACATGTGCACAACTCATATTGAACCAAAGAAGCATACGACACACAATACTCCCACATCGGATCATCATAAGACTAGATTTTGTCCTACTACAAAGATGCCATTACCCAACAATAATAATGATCAAAGAATGGTCTGCCACAGAAACTAACCATGATTTCAGTCTCCTGAACAATGAAACACAGGAACACAGTGAGGTGCCAGTGAGTATGTCTCTAAGACCTGTAGATGTGGTTTGACTCCTCCACAGGTTTGTAGTGCATGTCTAATTTTTCATTGCTCCTTTTTCTTTCGGTTCGCTTCATCTCTGCAGTTTTTCCATCCCTGCTTTTGATTCTCTGATCATCGTTGGGACAAACAACATCTCAGAGCAAAGCCTGGCCGAACTGAACAAGAAGGTAAAGGGAGTGAACGTGCAGGATTATTCAGGATGACTCAGTAGCTCGTTCTGGAATTTCCTTGTTTCAGGAGAATGAGATCAGCATGGTTGGTGTTGGAACACATCTGGTGACTTGCACAAAACAACCGTCTCTGGGCTGTGTGTATAAGGTAATCTGATCAAAGTAAAGTGCACCCTCAGTACGCTGTCACTCCTCTAGTTATGTCAACATGTGTGTGTTAACGTGTGTGTGTGTACCAGCTGGTGGAGGTGAGAGGAAGGCCCAGGATGAAGATCAGTGAGGACCCGGAGAAAAGCACTGTTCCTGGGAGAAAAGCTGTCTACCGGCTAGTAGATGCCGACGGTGAGAAGTGATGTGTACTACCTGATTCACCACAACATTACCATCCCAACAACTACAGCATGGCAGTTTGTATTATTGAGCTCTTATGTCATCTGATAATATGTAATAATTTACAATGCTGTTATGATGATAGTCATCTCTGAGTGCACTTATCCAGCTGGCAGTCTTGGCATTCAATAAGCAAGACTGCTTTATGGAAATGGTAGATTGTTCTATGATCTTTGAATCAACGTGACAAAGTAGCTTGGTTTCTCTGGCATATACTGTGCTGGAGTCACAACTAGAATCCACTTTGAATGGGTTATGACCACCACATTTATTTGTTTAGGTACCTACAAGAACAACATGTCCATAGCTTGGCTCTCTATTTCTTGGGAGGCGTGTTTATGATATTCTTCCAAAGCACTCAATGAATTAGGTCATTTGGCTTTTTATTTTTTACATCTTCACTAAAATTCCATGTCCATAATTATTCGTACCCCTAAAAAATGATTGATAAAACTCTGCCCCTTACATTTCCTAAGATGAATAATGAATAGTTTTGGGCATGATCTTTTTATTAAAAATTAAAGAAATAAATATTATATGTATATATTTATTCAAATATATTCCTCTATTCAACATTTGTAACACAGTGTCTTACTGTCTTTTGTCATTTGTTTATGTCTGTTCCAGCCATAAGGTCTCACTGGCCAAATAGAAATGAACTATAAACTATAAAAATTCAGCATGGCTTGGAATAATGTTGGATTTAACTTTATATGCTGCACATTCTGCTTGGATTCTGTAGTCACATGATTTAAAATGATAAATCTTGGTTCCTTGTTGGGAAGTGAAGTCCCTGCTGTACGTATAATTTGCCCGTCATTTAAAAAACATTTTTCAGATGATTCATTCACTTTTTTCCGGAGTACATCAAAGATTACATAAGAGAAGAGTTTATCCACATCGGCATTCATGATGCTAATTTTTGGTTTAAGCTGAGCTAAGGTACAACTTCAACTTGGACTTCGTTCACTCGTGGGCTGCACAGGGCTTGGCAACCATAATATACATGCATCCTGATGCTTGTCTTTTATGGAACATGCAAATACATGCAGCATCGTGCTTTTTCTGCTCTGGTGCTACTTTGTGGTTGTTTTTTTGTCTTTTTGTAGTCCTTTTGTCACATTTTGGTTTACTGTATGTCAATTCATGGTCATTTGTTCTCTTTGTGTTGTTGTTTAATAAGCTCAGAGCTTTTTTGCATCCTTTTGTGGTCATTTTGCATCTTTTTATGTTGGTTTTGTGCCCTTTTATAGTCATTTTTGTCAGTTTCTGGTTATTTTGCATTAATTTGTGGTCATTTTTTGTCTTTTTATTGTGGTTTTATACTACTTTGTGGTTGTTTTGCACCCAATTTGACAATTTATTTGTCTTGTAGTCCTTTTGGACACCATTTAGTTATTATATGTCAATTTGTGGTCATTCTTAGTCTTTTTGTAGCTCAGTTTTTCTTTTTCTTCTTCAGCACAACCATGAAGTTGTTAGTGACTCAGGTGTGACCAACAGTCATGAGACAAAAATTCTTGTTTCCTACTTGTTCCTCTTCTGCAGGCCATCCGTTTCTGGACCTGCTGTGTCTGGCGGTGGAGCCTCCACCAGAGGCTGGACTCCCACTGAGCTGTTACCCTCTGGGGTGTGATAACTCTGCTGTCTCCGTCACTCCAGCTCAGGTCACATGTCTGCGTCAGGAAGTGTTCACCAAAGGACAGGTGAGGATGGACCAGGAATGTTCAAAGGCTGCTGTCTGCATAGTACGACGAACACTAGTAGGTATTGTAGTTGTGCAGCTGACTGATTTTTATGGAAAAAGCAATGACAACTTGGATTTACTTACATTTAGACAAGTTTTAATAAGATGGTTTGATTCGTCATGATCCACCTGATTCAAAGGAATAAAGAATAAAACACAGCTTCTATGATCCTCAGTAATCTTAAGAGGGATTCCAGCACGTACAATATTGCATTTAGATCTAATTAATAAAATAACACTAAAAAAAAGATATACAACGACAGCCAACAACATCTGCATCAACACAATGATCAATACAGCCTTAAGCAACTTGTAGAATCACATTTAAAAACACCAGTTTACTCTGTATTCTTGAGGGCACTGAACAATACAAAACAAGACCTTTTTGCAGCACTATACTGTGGAGGAGTTTTATCTTCATGACGGTGTGTCCCACACTTTCTAGGTGACACAGCCTCTGTGCAGCACTAGCAGAAACTAGAGCAAAGGTCCAGAGTTCCCTGCAGACTCTGCATCCTCGACATAAGAGGCTGCAGGAGCCAGACTCTTACACAGTGAGTCTCAATCCAATCTGTATCGAATTGCAGATGTACAGAGCAACTTAGAATTTCTCTGTCACCCCAAAACTGGACTTTCATTGGCTATACTCTCCTCAGCTGAAGGATCGCTTTACCCTAGCCTGTGGCCCTCTCTCCCACCAGGTGGCGCTGTCAGAGAAACTCCACAACTTGATCACAGAGATCCAAAGAGGCAGCAAGCAACAACAGCAACTTTCTCTTAGCCAACTAAAGTTATCCTGGGTTTTTTCTTGACAAGTGCCTCACAGTAAAAGAAGTGGATGTGTTTGTAGAGCAGTGTCAACGCCCTGCTCTCCAAATACAGGTAATCACAGCTGTGTTGTGACCTGACTCTGTCAGATCTACTATCTGTAAAACGGAGTTAAAATGGGAGTTTGGTATGCTGGACAGCCCTACAGGAACAGTTATAAATAATTATGACAAAGTCTTTATGAAATCAAATGTGTGTGCTTTTTTTAGCTGGAAGCTAAACAAAAAAACTGAAGCTGTACTGCTACAAATCAAAAGATACAAGTGCAACCCAATTTTATGCTGAAATATTTGAATCTACGTACTAATACTTATCAAAACATAAATCAAAGTCTGTTATGTTTCTTCTTTTTTACAGTAGTTTGAATAAGTGCACTCATTAGCTTTTTCTCAAGTTTTCATTCACACCATTGGGACCTTCTTGAGCAGATGACATGAAGATGAGCCACATGAAGTTAATGCTCAGTTAAACTGTGATCAGAGCAGTGAGATGTTTATGGAAACTGGAAAATATGAGCAGTATCTGTAAACTTTGTAGTAAAACAGACTTATATGTAGGTATGTGAACATACCTCACATATACATATTTGAAAAATTCCAAGAATTTACAAAATTGATCCTTTTGAAATTGCAGTGGCCAGTTTCGAAGCTGAGGAACTTTGCCCTTGCAGAATTTTGTTCTTTTTCCTTCATACTTGTCTTGGGGTGTTTTTTCTTTGTGAATAGTGGTAATTTTCTTAACTTCAGCTGCCTAAATCAACACTTTATAAATTAACATACATGAAATGATTGAAGGTAGAGGAGATTCTGATGAACCCATGGAGAATAATAAAGATCTGTGACTTCTTTTAGCTTCCAGCAGCTACAGAGCCAGAGATTTTCCTGAATTGCTGGAGGAGACCAAATCAGAGCTTAAAGGACTTAAATTCATCACCTTAATGCAAACATGAATCCTAATGAATGATAATCTGACTCTGTAGCTGCTGGATGTGTAAATAAACAGTAACCACAATAACACTAATACGATCACATACAGTGCTGTGACAATTAATTAATTTAAACCTAAATTTCCTCCAGTATTCTTTATTTTGACCTTTTGTCCTGAATAACATGTATTAAATTTGCTCATGACTTCACACTATGTTCTTTTCTGCAGATGTTTGTATTAAAGATTTTCTGCGATGAAGATGGAGTTTGTTTGCATTTAGTTTTACGGTGTTTGAGCAGCTTGAGGTGAGCTGGTGTGCTCGTACTGCAACGAGTGGTGGATGGAGAAAGAAGCAGGGACTTTCTAGATCTACATATTCTAGAGGAAGGTATGGTGTAGAGTTACCTCAAAGCCATTTTGGACAGAGAAAGATTATTTTCAGTGAATAAAGGGGTTTCATCATTTACCGTAGGAGGATGTTCAGCCTCAAACTTCTGGCTTTGTCGCCCTCCACTGATAGATAGATAGATAGATAGATAGATAGATAGATAGATAGATAGATAGATAGATAGATAGATAGATAGATAGCTAGCTAGCTAGCTAGCTAGAGAGTAGATAGATAGATAGATAGATAGATAGATAGATAGATAGATAGATAGATAGATAGATAGATAGATTAAACCTTTATTGATCCCACAGCGGGGAAATTTACAGGTAACATTGGTAACATAAAGCATTTCCTGACAACAATGCAAGCCACTTCAAACACTGTACCTGTTTTTTGTCACATTGTCTAATTTAGCGACAAACAAAAGCTCATGCTTCTCGTCTGTATATGACACAGTAAAAAGTTGAAATAATTTTATAATGATTGCTATTCTTTGTAATCTAGAACTTCTTTGAAAGCTTTGACAAAGTATGAAAATGTGTAACAACAGCTCAAACAGAATGTAGCTGTTTGTGTTTGACTTATTTTCGACATGATATGTGGCTGTTCAGTGATCAACTGAAGGCGCCCCCTTCCTCCCCACTCTGCCATGAAACTCTACGCCCCCGAGTCTTTCCGCTTGCAGGACATGTGAGAGGAGTTTGCTGGAGTCCTGATTGGCTGGCTGCTGACCAGTGGTGGTGGAAAGGCAGATACACCCAGCGGACATATGGAGCTGATTAGACATGGAGGCTGTGATATCATCCATGACCGTCTCATCTCTCCGAGGTGGATCAGTCAGCACTCACATACTTCACATATGTGTTCTTTTACTGCCTCTGAGATGTCTGCTAATGCACATTACTGAACTTTTCTCTGTTTCACAACTTAGCCACTGATCAGCAGTGGGGAAAGTATTTAGATATCTGAAAATAATTCAGTCACTGTACCTCTTACAATAAATATGAGGAAGTAAGAAGTACATTTTGTTCTGGAAGGTAGTGTAGAAGTATCCGAAAATGAAAATACAAATATGATAAAATGAAATATAAGTATAGTCCTAGAATAAATGTACTTTAAAGTCAAAGTATGTGCATTTAAAAAATAGATATTTAAGACTGAAAGTATAAGTGCTCATGGTGCTCCCTTTAAAACTGTTATATTCTGAGAGACTTGGACAAGGACCAAAATGTGATGGTTGGATAAGCAAGTAAGCCCATCTAAAAAACACCAAGTGTTGTGGGATGTTTTCTGTATGCAGTGGTTAGTGCCTACCAAAGACAGAGCAACTAAAGAACCAGCGAACCGGCAAATGGGCCATGGGAACCCAGGTTTATTGATGCACTTGGGGAATGAATGCTGGTCCACGTGGTCCAACAGAGGAGCTACTGACACTCTAACTGCAGAAAACCTTAAAGTTAGCTATAATAGAAAGGAGTCATAAACACAAATACACTGTGTAGAAACAACCCTGTACACCGTCTGCATTGGGCATGTGGGTTTCAGAACTGGACTGTGGAGCAAATGGAAGAGCTGGGACTGGTGATTGATCATAAAAATGTTCTTTAACATCATGTCAGTAGCAGAATGTCTCCTTTACTCGAAGAAGAGGTGGCAGCAGGATGCCAAATGAGAGGAAGGCTAGTCAGTGGAGCCAACGTGATACTCTGGACAATGTTCTGCTGGGAAACCTTGCATTCAGTAGTTGTTGCCCTACACCTACCACCTACCTAAACATTGTTGCAGACCACATACACCCCTTCATGTCAACAGTATTCCCTGATGATAGAGGCCTATTTCAGCAGGATAATGCTCCCTGTCACACTGCAAAAATGATTCAAGAGTGGTTTGAGGAACAAAGAGGTCAAAGTGTTGACTTGACCTCCAAATTTATTTTGAAGTCAGAGCTCAAACTCCAAAGTCTGGTATCTCTGAATGCATTTAAGGCTATGATCAATCCAGTCATATCCAGGCTTCTGGAGTGCAAATAGTTTATTAAGAGCAAATGTTTTGTTTTAACTAATCTTGTAAAATTAATTATTTGTATTTTGTATGTCTATTTTTAAATGTAATTGTGTGTTAAAACCGTTGTTTTTAACTGTATGTACTGCCATTCTTGGCCATGTCTCTCATAAGAGATCTTGGATTTCAATGTGAAAAACACGGTTAAATAAAGGTAATAAATAAATCATTAAAATTTCCAAGATCTCAATCCAATCGAGCATGTGTGGGATGTACTGGATGAACAAGTCTGACCTATGGAAATCCTATGTCCCAACTTCCATCCATCCATTATCTAGACACCACTTAATCCTCATTAGGGTCATAGGGGGCTGGAGTCTATCCCAGCTGACTTACGGTGAAGACAGAGGACACTCTGGACAGGGCACCAGTCTATCACAGGAATAGACAAACGATCACACTGACATTCACACCTACGGACAATTTAGAATCACCATTTAGCCTTAGAATGTTTTTGGACTGTGGGAGGAAGCCGGAGAACCTGGAGAGAATCCACGCATGCGCAGGGAGAACATGCAAACTCCATGCAGAAAGGATGAGACACAAACTGGGGATCTTCTAACTGCAAGGCAACAGTACTAACCACCGAGTCACTGTGCAGCCCGACCTCCCAACTTCCAGGACTTCAAGAATCTGCTGCTGACGTATTGGTGCCCTGATACCACAGCTCAGCCTGTTGTAGCAGTACACTATTAGACTGATGGTATTATTGCTGTGGCTGATCAGTGTGCTCGATACTAGTACAGATAACACAAATGAAGTTCAGAAACCGAAGAAGTGTAGACATAGCAATTTAGATTATATTAAAGTTTCCTCCTTTTGCTTTGATCAGATCCTCACACACTCTTCATCCTCGAAGCAGCATTATGAGGTCGTCACGTGGAGTTTTTCTAGCAGTCTTGAAGTAATTCCCGCATATGCTGAGCACTTGTTGGCTGCTTTTCCTTCACTCTGTGCTCCAACTCATCCCAGACTATCTTAGCTGGGTTCAGGCGGATAAATATTGAGGTCTGGTCAAACAGCCCTAACAGAGCTTGAAGGTGTTTTGGATTGTTGTCCTGTTGAAAAGCAAATTCTGATCCCACTGAGCTTAAACCAGAAATGATGATGTGTCTCTGCAGGAAGCTGTAGTAGCCATGCTGGTTAATATACCTTCAATTCTTAAGAGAAATATCCAACTTTATTTCCAGTAAAGCACCCCCACACCATCAGAGCTCCTCCTCCATGCTTCATGGTGGGAACCACACATGCAGAAACCATTCAAAGACACAAACAGCTGGAACCAAAATACTTAAATTAGGGCTGATCTGCTGTCTATTCCTTGTGTTCCTTGGTCCACATTTCTCTTGTACTTCTCAGTTCCACCATGAAAGACTGATTCACACAGTTTCCTCCCAACAGCTGGTATTGACAGCAGAGGTCAACCAATCTGCTCTCAGGGCCAATAATGATCAGTTATTAGGAATCATTTGGACTGGTAACTGATATTTGAAACTAATATACATTTGCACTGAAAATTACATTATTGGTCTCTACATCCAGGCTAGCATATACTCCAGCACAAAATTTAATTGAAATGCGTTTCCTATTTAACATTTTACATGTTTTTGTGCTGATGTGGGCTGTAACCTGAGCTGCTGTTAATAGCTGATTTCTGATGCTAATTCTGATTAACTTCTCCTCAGCAGCAGATTGAGCTCTTAGTCTTCATCTCATGGGGTGATCATCATGAGAGAGTTTCCTCATAGACATAGATGCTTTTATAGACGCTTTCCTAAAAAAATGTTCTGATCTTATAGACCTTCATGTCTTTAAGGAATGATGGACTGTTGTTTCTCTTTACTTAACTGAGTGTTTGTTGCCATAATAAGAATAACTGCAGGAGCCTCAACACAACACAACTGATGGATCTGTCAGAGCGCAGAACCTCCACCAGTTGACTTTGCAGACAGGTTTCATTTTTTTACTTAAATGATCCCAGGTGTCACAAAAACACATAGATACTGAGCTGACCTGAAGTTGGTAAGAAAAAAAGATTTAAACAAGACAAGCACTCAGAGAGCGCAGTCCTCTGACAAGGCTACTCAGTTGTTGTGTCATTTCCTAGGAATAAGTCCCAGTTAGTCTGCAGTGGTGGATTTGTAGTAGGATCACAATCATGTGATCATCAGCAGGCAGCTGATGTAGCGTTCACTTGTTGTCATGGTTACAGTGATGCTGTGGCTATCTCGCAATGATACAGAAATCTTTAACAAATCTGTGGATCCAGACTATAAGCCGCATCACTGTCAAAATCTAATCACTTGGTCCTTGTGTCATTTCTGACCTTCCCTGACAATTTCATACAAATGCGTTAGTCCATTTTTGAGTAATGTTGCTAACAGACAAACAGACAGACAGACAAACATATGCAGATAGTCACATAACTCTGCCTCCTTGGAGGAAAAATATATACAAATGTACATAAAAATTACTGCATAAATTGAAACATATTTATTTATTGTAAATACTTATTTTTATTTTTTTAATACTATAAAAGCTGTTTGTTGTATTGTTTTTGGAGTGTCAACAAAGTTTCGTTGTAGATATGCAATGACAAGAAATATTCTTGATCCTTGATGTTTTGGTTGAATTTCACAGTTTTTCCCTTACTATGTAATTTCATTTGACTGTAGAAAATAGTTTTCAAAAATATAAAGAAAAACAACTGAACCACTTTATTGTAGAAAGTTTTAACTGTTACAGTACAAAAGTGTAATATTGAACTATTTTACTGCATTTATCATTTTTCTGATGCTTTAAAAACTTAGGACTTGATGAGATGTCAGTTACTGGTTTGTTTATTTGCAATGCATATTACATATTCTAAACTGCATGTAATCCTCATCTGCAAATAATTGCATTAGTTATCATTAGCGCTTGTTTAAAATGATTCTTCTGCACTGAAAGAGAAAAGAAGCCTTTTCCTCTCAGACTGGGTCTCCGGTGTCAGGATGGATTTACTGCTGCAGCTGATGGCAGCTTGACATGTGGTTTACCTATGCAGTTTGAACCCCACTTGACCCCCTGACATCTCCAATAACCCGCTCCACGGTATTATGACGCCAGAAGGAGACCCCTCCTCCCGTAGAGCCGCCTGCAGATCTCCTGGAGGCCCGCGGAGGTCGCTCTGCTCTCTGCCTCCTCTCCCCTCATCCTCCCTCACGTCCACTCCAGGCAGCACGGAAAGGAAAAAAGAAAAAACATCTGATCAAGCTTTTCCGGTCTGCTAGCCCTAATTTCCTCTCCAGACCTGTGTCGGTGGAGCCGAGGGGACGCAGACTCAGATCCCGGCCGAGGAGCGGCGAGGAGCAACCGGGCCAATTAACGCCTCAACCCCGCAAGCCTCAGCTCTCCAAACCGGGTGTCTGCTTCGGGTAATGCATCCTGTCGTCCGGTGTCCGGAGAGGAGCGGCGGGGAGTGAGCGGAGAGCAGAATGCTTCGGCGGATGGGAGCGCACACGGTTGTCGCCGCGGCCGCTCTCCCATCCGCGTCGGTGAAGCCGCCCCGCCGCTGGCCGCCCTGCTGCACCCTCCTCCGGGTATTTGTCCGACTCGTCATTACATAACTCGGCGTGTTTGTCGCTCGTACTGACTTGATTGTGCCAAAGCCAGGAACGGGAGAAGCACATCTTGTTTACCGCCCCGGCAGCAGTACAGTGCAGCGGCACCGCGGCGGAGCTCCGAGCGGGATTTAAAGCCGGACCGTGCAGCCTTGTGCCGTCGTGGACTGAAGCACTATCCGGGGTGGAAACCCGAGTCCAGCGGGGATGAGAACTCACCCCGAACGGATTTTACTGGTGCGCTGCCAGAAGCATCTGGAAAGGATAACACAGGGATCCACTCCCCCTCCAGAGCAGCAGAGGATAATTCACATCTCAGACGTTCCAGTGCTTCAGCTCTGCGGCTGCTGAGCGATGCCTTTTAGCCTCTTTTTTATTGTGAACTTGTTTTAATCACACTGGCTGGCTGTGACTGGTACACTTTGGCTCCCTCCTCCTTTGGACATGCTGGATAGCTGCGGCCCTTGGTGCATTCAGTAGGTGACTGAAGGATCCTGTTTAAGAAAGCACCACAGATTAGTAATCCTGCAGGGTTTCCTCGGAGCTATGCAGTGAAGATGTGTGCAGCCAGATTCAGCGGCTGCCTCAATGGCTGTGCTGAGGAAGCTGCCGGTGGTGCTGCCGGTCCACTCATGGCCTGCAGGATGCTGGACTGGACAGAGGCAGGTCCCCGCATCCTCCACAGCCTGGAGATGGGCACAGTGATGACCATCTTCTACCAGAAGAAGTCCCAGCGGCCCGAGAGGAGAACGTTCCAGATAAGGCATGACATGAAGCAGATAGTGTGGAGCAGAAACCCGGAGAAAGTAGAAGGAGAGAGTGAGTATTAAAGTATGGATGCATCACCGAGCTGGTCTACAGGGCTGGGGGTGGGCTTCTGGGCCTGTACCCGCTGGAGACTCGCAGAGCTCAGTCACAAGTAGGGATGTCTCAGATGTGTCTTTTAGTGTCAATTTCATCCAACCAAATCCAGCATTTGTGTTTGTTGATTTTAAATTTGAGAGCATTATGAGGCTACAGGAACACTTAATTTAAACACAGTAACAAAACACAGTTCCAAAGCTGCTTACAGCTGTAGCTGGAAGGAGAAAGTGGAAGCAGAATCGCAGGCCTTATTGGGTGGTTTTCTGTAATATTCTGTTTGGTGTGCTCTGATCCTTTAGCAATGTCACTGTGGATCTGTAGTGATACACAAAAACACACAGAGATGCTACAAAGAGGCACAGATTGACCACAAAGAAACATACAGGGACTCAATGGATGCTTTGAATGACTCCAAAGAGATAAAGTCACTGCAAAGTGTTGAAGGGACTACATAGAGGTATGAAGCCACAAAGATGCAACAAGTGGATATAAAGAGATAAAATAAATACTCAGAGATATAAAGTGATATAAAGGAAGTAAAGAGGTGCAGGGTTCCTACAAAGAGACAGAGTGACCACAAAGAGACAAAACAAGCTACAGAAATGTAGTAAGTGAGTAAATAGAGACAAAAAAGCAACTACAAAGATGCATCAAATGACTACAAAGAGACAAAAAAGGCTACAGAATTGTAATAAGTGAATAAATAGAGACAAAAGGTGACTACAAAGATACATCAAGTGACTACAAAGAGACAGAGTGGCTACAAAGACATAAAAAAGGCTACAAAATGCATCAAGTGACTAAATAAAGACCCAAAGCGACCACAAAGACACATCAAGTGACTACAATGAGACACTGAGTGACTTATTTGAGACAGTCTGATGTGATGCCATGTTCAGGACTGTAATTACCCAGACAATGTTAAGTTGTTTTGATTCAGCCATGATAAGTGTTAGTGTTTCCATGGAGTCAATTGTTTGCTAGCATACTTGTTATACTGGCATTAGGGCTCTGGGTTTTTAAAAAAAATTAACCTCTAAAAGTTCCATTTTCTTTAAGAAAATGTTAGTAAG